>NW_022196915.1:12589474-12593985 GCF_008632895.1 Mastomys coucha | reverse complement strand
AAAAAAAAAAAAAAAAAACCAAAACCAAACCAAACCAAACCAAACCAAAACAAAAAATCAAAAAACAGCAACAACAACAAAACAGGACAGCAGGGCCTTCTTATGGATGCTACTTGTTTTTGATAAGGGTCCAAGAAAATTTAATAAGAAAAGAGCTGGCTTTTCAACAAATAATGCTGGTTTCTGAGCAGCATATACAGTGAGCAATGTTGATGCTTCCTCACACACGACTAATTAGCCGCATACACAGTGGACAATGCTGATGCTTCCTTATACCATCTAGAAACGCTGACCTGAAATTAATGTCATTCTTTTGTTTGTGTGTTTGTTTCCTTAGCATGCAATTTATTTTTCCCATTTATTTATTTTACATCCCCATCACTGCCAGAATCCATTCTGCAACCAGGGTGCCTTGTCTGGCCTCAGTGGGAGAAGATGCACCTAACTCTGCAGAGACTTCATGTCATTCTTACCGCCCCCCTCACAAGGTTTCTCTGTGTAGCCCTGGCTGTCCTGGAACTCACTCTGTAGACCAGGCTGGCCTCAAACTCAGATATCACCTGCCTCTGCCTCCCAAGTGCTGGGATCAAAGGTGTGGGCCACCACTGCCCCGCTTTTGATGTCATTCTTAAATGCAAAGCTAAAACTTAAAGCTCACAGAATATAGGCATAAATTTTCCTGAGGTTAAGTTGCTTTTGCCAGGTGTTTAGTTACAAGAAGAAAAGTAACAACCCACTTTTAAGGCAGTGTAACTTTGTTACAGCAGCCTAACTTGTGTCTTGACTTACACAGTACTTAGAATGTTTCCTCACTGAGCGGATGGATAGAGTACCCATTGGTGAGGCGTTGGACACACAAGTGAAGAGCCTTTTGGTTCTGGTTTTCCCTGAGCTCTGCAGGACTCCCTCAGCCCGAACTACTCTAGAAAGTGGATTATGTAGAAGGATTTAAAAATTTTTTACGTGGAAAGGGGCTAGAGAAGTGGCTCAGACATTAAGAGCACAGGCTGCTCTTCCAGAGGCTAGGATTTTGCTATCTGTAACTCTAGTTCCAGGGAATCTAGCTCCCTCTGCTGGCCTCCATGGACACTGCATGCATGAGGTGTGCACACATACTTGCAGGCAAAATACCGCCTACATTAAAAATATCTGTAGGGCAGACAGCACAATACTCGTCCTTGCCTCAAAGCCCTTCTTTTGTTTGTCCACATTATTATGTGAAGACTTCTATTGGAACTATGTCTTATCTGGTCCATCTGTTCTTGTTGTTATCAAGTGGGTGTGCACTCCCATAATTCACTTTGTTGTTGTTGTTTGAGACAAGGTTTCTTTGTGTAGCCCTGGCTGTCCTGGAACTCACTCTGTAGACTACTCTGGCCTCAAAGTCACAAAGATCTGCCAGTCTCTGCCTCCTGAGAGCTGGGATTAAAGGTGTGGGCCATCATCATGCCTAGCCTATAACACACTTTTAAATCTTTGTCTTCTAGAAGTAGCAAACACTCCAAAACCACAGTTTCTTTGTTAAGTATAACATGAAAGTATCCAGACTGTTATGCAGGATAGATGGGAAGAAAGATCCTTCAATTCTTAAAAAATCCTAATGTTCTCCCTTCTCCTTCTCCAGGAACAAAGAACAAAGTTGCTGCCAGGAGGGCACCTTGCAGGAAAACTTACTCAACCCCATAGGGCAGCAAAGATGGTTCTGGAGAACTCAAGTAGACTAGGTAGGCTGCTGCTTTATCATGGGTAAGCTCCTGTGCTATCTGGGTATGGTAGGTGATGGGTGTGATGTGTACCTTTTACATGCTTGTGTGTGAGTATGTTCTGGGACATGATAGGTTGTAAATGCAGATGTGCAATGAGTCTGTGTAATATATATATATATATATATATATATATATAGTGTGTGTGTGTGTGTGTGTGTGAGAGAGAGAGAGAGAGAGAGAGACAGAAACGGGGGGGGGGGACGACTCATGCCTATGTGCCTAGGAATCTTTCTGTGTCATGAAGGGGTGTTATGGTATGGGCTGGTGGATGAGTGACAGGTTAGTCTGTGTAGGATAGTGTTTGTGAACTGCATGACTGTGTGTGTGTGTGTGTGTGTGTGTGTGTGTGTGTGTGTGTACGGGTCTGGGATTGAGGAAGACAGGACAGACATCCATGCCTCTAGCCACTCTTATAGCCCGAGCTCCTCCACGAAGCAAACAACATATTTCCCAGGTGAGGCAAACATGAACCCTCCCCTGTGTTGCTTCTATTTCTGGCTGAGGCCTATTTCAATTTACCAACTGGGGCATCCGACTATAGAAGAAGCCCGAGTGCTTGGCTTGGATGTGGACTTCACATTGCCCAGTTTCTAGCTGCTGACCCTTTCAAAGCTGCACTAGCATCCCTGAGCCCCCACAGGACTCACGCCCATAGAAAAGCCTCTTCCCTCTCAGGAAGGCAGGACACATCTTTTGGCCTGCCTCTGGGGAGTCCTGCCAACACTTTGTCGTCTTCTCCAGCTTCCGGAGAAGCAGAAAGGAATACTGAGTACGGATGCACTAAGAATCCTTGGGTGAGGGAGCCCTGGAGATTTCCCCAGCTGCCATTCTTTCACGGATGCCTGTCTGGACCCGCCTCTTCCGGTTCCAACGCGCCACTGCCTCCTCTCTGCTCATTCGTGGGGCCCCACGCTGTTCTACTGAGATTTGTATTTTAGTGAGGTTGAGACCAGAGTACACATGCTCGATAAGCACTCACCACCCAGCTATAGTCTCAGCCTGTTTTTATGGGTAGTCGGGCTTGGCTGTAAGTGCCTTTACCCACTGAGTCACTTCATTGGCTCCCTTTTCTCTCTTACCCCTGTCTAGCATCCTGTAGGACTCAACTCCTCTGCAGATGCCGCCTATCTCTATTCTCACCAGAGTACAAATTCCAGGAGTTTCTCTGCCTTTCCATGTGCCTAGAAAACTGTTTGGCATTTAGAAAGGGCTAAAAACTGCATGCAAGGACAGGAGGGACCTAGCAGCAGATTCCCCACGGGCTCAGGGACCCTGTCTTTCCTTACTGCCTAAGGACCAGCCAGAGCTAGGGACCGCACCGGTGACTGAGCACGGGAGATCCTGTCAACTTTCCTCTGCCTGATGGGAAGCCACAGCTGTGGGTAGGAGGGACATAGGATGGAAGAATGCGCAGTTTGTGGGGACAGAGCTGCTGGCCAGGGATGCACTTAATTTAGTCCAAGTCTGGCAAGGCCAGGGCAGATTAATGCAGATCAGGTGCAGCCCTTTCCTCAGGCGCGGCTGGGAGCCAGGATTTGGCTCAAGTGTATTGCTGGCCAAAGGGGCCTAGGCCAGGCCCAGAGAGGGTGGAGGTAAATATGCCCTTGGGACAGAGCAACTTTCTTTTCAGGAGAGGGAAAGAGCTGGAGTCATCTGATTGGGCTCAAGGAGCCAAAAGGATCAATGTGCTCATTTATCTTCGGCTTAGAGTCTCACAGCCTGGAAGCTCTGTTCACAGGCGTGACCTCGTATCTGTGGGGGAGACATAGGTGAGCATTTTATAGATGAAGAGAGGGAGGCAGAAAGACCTGCAGGAGCAGCTGATTCCACCCAGGTGGCCCAGAGCCAGCACCAGCCCTTCCCCCACACTCCCCACATATCCGATGGAAGTCTACTTCCTGTAGAAGGGTTAATGAGGCCACCAAGCAGCCATACAGCCTCTTGGAGCTGACTTCAGGCCCATGGTGATTTCAGGAAAAAGAGGATCCATGCCGGAACCAAAGTACCAGGGTTTGATTCCACGACTCTGCTGCTTATTGTGTGGACCACTGCTGTTCCTTGGGACTCAGTTTCCCCATGTAGACACGCCTGCCCATGCTTCAGAGCCTAGAGCATGACTAGGTTTTGTTCACCATCAGAGTCTACCATCAGTCAGGAGCTTCCAGAAGCTTCCGGGGGAGCTCCCCTCCCCTTACCACCTCCCCTTTTCCTTTGCTTCTGTCCTGGGCCTTGCAGGCAGAATAAAAGACAGCTTAGAGACTCTTCTCAAGGCTACTGCCAAACAGCTGCTGCAGTAAGCTGCCTGCACAGATCCCATCAGGGGCCGACACTTTGCGATTCAGGGGCTGGATTCTCAGACTTTCACTTCATAACAGGGACAACCCTAATGCTTATCAGTGTGAGCACAGGAACAAGCTCTGGTCTGGGGCTAATGAAATGGCTCAGAGGGTAAAGTTGCTTGTCACCCAGGCTGGCACCCTAAGTTGGATCCCTGGGACCCATGTTGTGGAAGGAGAGAATTAACTCCCACAAGTTATCGTCTGACCTCTACACATAGGTTGTGGTGTGCATGCCTCACCCCCAGCAAATAAATAAACGCAGGAAAAAACCCTGCATTTATTTATTTGCTGGGGGTGAACTATGTGGTCTATATGCATAATGGTTTTACATCCCTAAAAAGGAATATGGTATGGATATACCACATAACTAAGTGGACCTTGGGAACAAGGAATATGGTATGGATAT
>NW_022196915.1:12580316-12589344 GCF_008632895.1 Mastomys coucha | reverse complement strand
CTAAGTGGACCTTGGGAACAAGGAATATGGTATGGATATACCACATAACTAAGTGGACCTTGGGAACATCCTCTTCAGTGGGAGAAGCCAGATAACCACAGTCTTATGTTGTATGTGGAAACTTGTTCATACAAAACAGAGGAAAGCTAGGGTAATGGGTAGATGTCCTGGTACTAAGTATCATATTCATGTTGGCTCTGATCTGTCTCCTAAAGGACTGTCTGTCTGTCTGTCTGTCTTCTAACGTGGCTCATGGCTCTGTTGCACACTGGCTCAGCATTCAGGTGGGAATTGCACAGCTGCCCACCTGCTTCTGAGCATTTGCTGAGTGGAGAAACAGTACAGGTTCAAAGGTAACCAAGATGAGGTTCCCATCTTGGCTTTGACTAAAATTTGTCCCAATTCCCTGTATAAGTCAGATTTCTCAATCTGTCTTTTGGTTTATCAGGTTCTCATTTGTCAAATGGGGAAACAAGGTGGCTAAGGAGAGAATAAAATAAGTCTTTCCTGTCACTGGCATTCAGGACACAGTAACGAGTGCAAAAGCATGTGTGTGCACATGTGTGTGTACAGACACACTCATACACACACATAGACAAACACTCATACATGCATGCATGCACATGTGCGTGTACACACACACACACACACACACACATACACACCCCTCTGGGGTGGAAGTCTGCTAGGAACAAGGAAAGGACAGTCAGATGCCAGTCCTTTAGGAGACAGACCAGAGGGACACTTGGAGTGTGTGGGCCAGAGGAATGTGAGAAAGCTTACAGGTAGGGCTCTGCTTACACCAAGGGGCTCCCACCCCAGAGCTGGGTCTTGCTCCACCATGCTGGGTAGAAACTTTCCTGGGAGGCACAGCCAGTCCAGGGAGCAAGGACTTGGCAGAACACCACAAAGCTGGGCCCAAGGTTTCTGACCAAGTGACTAGCATCCGGAGGGGCTTGCAGCCTGGGAGGCCTGCGGAACCCCAGGTATCTGAGACCCCAGGCTTCACAACGACTTGGGTTGAATGGCTACAGCCTCTGGATTCTCTTCCAGACCCCTGCCTGGGCCTGCCCTACAGCCTCTGATACTCCTGTTGGGGGCACGGAGGAAAGTTGAGTAGGGGGTTAGGGGGTTGGGAGAGGAAGCCAACAGCTGTTCCTGAGCTAAGGGTCTGGGGAAATTTGAGCCCAGCCACAGGCAGAAGAAAGACCGATGAGCTCTAGCCCAGTCTCCCAGCAGTCCCAGGATTAGCTCAGCAGCCTTCCCTGAGCCCTGGACATCTGTAGCCTGCTTCCCTATCTCCCAGGTCCATGGATTTGAAGCAGGCAGAGACAGCTGTGTCTCAGAGCCCAAGACTGAGAGAATCCAGCCATGGCATCGGAGCTGTCTGGCCTCATTCCAGAAAGACCTTCCTTTCCCCTTGCTTATGAGCCTGAAGGAGCTTGGATGGGAAGGAAAGGAAGAGGCAGCAACGCTTGCATGGCTCGCCAGACACAGGGGCACTGTGGGCACTTCATTCTGAAAACTGTCTCAAGGCTGCCATTATTTGAGGCCTTAACTTAGAAGACAGGATCAGAGGGGTTAAGGGATTTGCCTTGAGTAACCCAGTGGAAGTGTCAGGATTAAAAAATCCAGGTTAAAAGCAGCCTACTTCTGAATCTTGAAGCCCATTTGGAATCCAATGAATGAGAAGGCAGTAGCAGGTTGCCCTGTCTGCTGACCGAGAGCTTCCGGTGACCCTGGGTACATCACTGGGGTGGCATGCTGAGACAAGAGGCTTTGCAAAGGTGGCTGGATGAACTGTCCAATGGATCTGGGATAGGTTGAGAAGTTAACAAGTAGAAAGCTCAGCTGAAAAATGGAGGCAATTTGGCTTAGAGAAGTCTTTGAGGAGGACAGATTATTGCTGGCCCCGTACAGACTGACCAGCATGGGGACCCAGTGCAGCCAGGATAGGTTAGGTTTTGCTGCAATAAGAAGCAATCCCCTATCTCATTGGCTCCCACAACTCTTTGTTTCCTGTTCCTGCTACTCATTCAAAACGGGTCAGCACAGGGAGTAGGGTGGGGGCAGGGGGGATGCTGTGCACCCTGCTAGTTCATGGATTCAGGCCAAATCAAGCTTCTTCCAGACAGTTCTCCTCAAATTTTGGCAGAGCTAGTACTGCACACTGGCTTTTAAAACTTCTGCTTAGATTTTACTAGCCAAAGGAGCCAAAGGAAGTCACACAGTGTATTAGCCAGCTTTTATTCACTGGAAAAACATCTGATATAATCAACTGAGAGAATAGTTTTATTTTGGCTTATGGTCGGTTAGCATCATTGCTTTGGGACCTAGGTGGGCATTGTACCATGGCAGAAGTATGTTGAAAAGGAGCATACTGCTCATCCCTTGTTAGCTGGGAGAAAGAACCAGGGTCCCAGTACTCTTTAAGACCATACCCTATCTTAGTTAAGGTCCCCATTGCTGTGAAGAGACACCACGACCACAGCCACTCTTATAAAGGAAAGCATTTCATTAGGACTGGCTTACAGTTTCAGAAGTCTAGTCCATTGTCATCATGGCGGGAAGCATGGTGGCACACAGGCAGACTTGGTGCTGGAGAAGGAGCTGAGGGTTCTACATCTGGATTGGCAGGCAGCAAGAAGAGAGAGTGACACTGGGCCTGTCTTGAACTTCTGAGGTCTCAAAGCCCACCCCAGTGACAAGCTTCCTTCAAGAAGGCCACAGAGACCCCAACAATTCCACATCTCCAATAATACCACTCCCTGTGAGTGTGTGTGTGTGGGGGGCACTTTCATTCAGGCCAATGGGACTTTCAACTTGGTGTTCGTTACCTATTAAAGATTCCACCACCTCCCAATCATGCCAAAACCATATCATCACTTACCAAAAGCACAGCCATAGAAATATCTAACTTGATGTTGAACATATAAGTTCACACACACACACACACACACACACACATACACACACTCCATTCTGCCACTGTTCAGAGGCAGATGGGAATGTCTCATGGATAGCAACAATGGCTACCAAAGAGCCAAAGGAGCAACAGGAAAGGATGTGAGGGGATGCATATTTCAACATGATCTTCCCGTAGAGCAGCATCTGTTAACGGTAGCTCTTACACCATGGCTGATAGATGCATCACCGGAAGGTACTAGAAGGTTCTTTACACTCACTGTTAGGATGAGGGCTTCACAGTCAGAAGTAGTTATGTCCAGTCTCTGTTCTTTCTTTCTTTCCTTCTTTCTTTCTTTCTTTCTTTCAAAGATTTATTTATTTATTTTATGTATGTGAGTACACTGTCATTGTCTTCAGACACACCAGA
This sequence comes from Mastomys coucha, assembly GCF_008632895.1. Lineage (NCBI taxonomy): Eukaryota > Metazoa > Chordata > Mammalia > Rodentia > Muridae > Mastomys > Mastomys coucha. The sequence continues at coordinate 12,586,010 of NW_022196915.1, read as the reverse complement.
AGAGGGTGTCAGATCTCATTAGGGATGGTTGTGAGCCACCATGTGGTTGCTGTAATTTGAACTCAGGACCTTTGGTAGAGCAGTCAGTGTTCTTAACCACTGAGCCATCTCTCCGGCCCCCCTGTTCTTTCTTTCTTTCTTTTTTCTTTTTCTTTTTTTGTTTTTGCTTTTGTTTTTGTTTTGTTTTTAAAGACAGGTTTCTCTGTGTAGCCCTGGTTGTCCTGGAACTCACTCTGTAGACCAGGCTGGCCTCGAACTCAGAAATCTGCCTGCCTCTGCCTCCCAAGTGCTGGGATTAAAGGCGTGTGCCACCACCGCCCAGCTCCCTTGTTCTTTCTTGCTAGCCATTTTTATGTGCAGACTATTTACCAGATCTTGGCTCTCACCTCTTCTCCATAATGTGGGAATGAGCAATCCAGAAGATTGCTGTGGAGACTAAATGAGATCCTATTAAAAAAAAAATTCCTGTACCATACTCTACAGCTGGCAAATCCTCCCCAAATCCATTGTGTTTCTTACTGTTTCTATTTCTATCCCAGATCCTATGACCTTACCCCTCCCAGAATCCTTGGCAGCATCCCTTCTTCAACATCTCACATCCCTAAGACATTAGTCAGCAGCCAGGGCAAAGCAAGAAGCAATCTGCATTCTGTCCAAGAACACGAATTTTTTTCTGCACTTCTGCCCCATGGGCTGGTTGGGACCTTCTCTGTGCAGCTGCTGATCTCTTACCCACTCCTATCCCCAGACATTCTTCTCTTCCCATGCTCTAGACACCTGCAAAGCAGCTGCCTTGTTAAGCTTATCTTCAGGTTTTCCTTGACAGTCATTGATCCAATATATACCTCTGTGGGGTTTTTCCCCATATAAATGGAACCTTTATGTAAGAGCCTTTGTGTGCAGCCAACTACTATATTTGTGACAGATTCGGATGGGAGGTTTCCCTTCCTTTCTCTTATCTAACACATCACTACTATTTGCCTCTTGTCACTCAGCAGACTTTTCTGCTTGCAAATGTGGGTGCTTTAATTTCTGATATAAAACTGTCCATATCCAGACCCTTCCCATAAATTTGAATAGGTCTGCTTGGGAGACATCAAGAGATGGGGTGTTAGCCAAAAAAAGGGGGGGCACAGAAGCACAGAGAAAGGGCGGGACTTAAGGAAGCCTTTGGAAGAGGCAGGCCGATCGGAGTCTAGCCTACTTAATTCTCACAGGCAGAGGGGCTCTCCAGTCGTTGCAGGTCGGCGAGACTGGTCTGCAGTACCGGCTTTGGACAGTAGGGGAGGGCCGGCGACTGTGCTACCTCGCTGGGCCGACGCCGGTTTCAAGCTTCTTCCCCTAGGTCCCTTTGAGCCGCAGGGGGTGGCAGGGTTCTGGGCTCTCAGCTCAGCTCTCGCTGCCTTCCAGGAAGCTCCCGTCCAAAAGTGCTGTTACAAGTGCGGCTTTCGCTTCTCTTCCCTAGAACTGTCTCATCGGAATGCCTTACCTCCCACGGTGTGGGCTCTTGCAAAGAAACCTACGTATTTAATACTCAGAGCTTGTGTGTCTCCTGAAAGGATAGGCATGCGACCCCAGATTCAAAGTTATCCATGATCTCAGTCCTTGGTACCTCTTAACCCTTTCTCTCTCCCATATGTATGGCAAATAAAGGATCTGTTATTTGGGAAAGCAGATGATTGTTAGCTGTCTCTGGCTCCCATCATCCCATTAGGAATCCTGCAGTAAAGAAGCCTGCACCACACACTTAAGCCTAGCATTTCCCCAAATTATTTGACAAGCAAGGCCATTTTCTCATGTTAACACCTTATGTCTCATGCAATGGAGTGACCACCTTTAAGTCTAACCTAGGGGACCTCATTCCCCATCATCAGGCTCTGGTACCACTCTGCTTCCTCAGGAAGGCATCCCAGACCTCAGTGGCCCATCTAACATGGGTCTCCTTGGGACTCTAGCATCAGTCAGTCCTCTTTTATATGACACTCTTGGTGATTTTTGATGCTCTAGTTCCGGGCATCTCAGTTAAGGGACCCGCTCTCTTGGCTCTCTTTGTTCTGTGTGCAGCGAAAGCCCCAGGTCTCCAAAGAGGTCCTCTAAAGAATAAAAGGGCATGGCTCATCCTAACTCCTGAGAATCCAGCCCTCTCTGTAGTTCAATTCCCAGCTGGTCCCCCCACCCCCATCTCATCCATTAGCACTATCTTAGACAGAGTAGAGTACAGGTTTGCTTGCTGCTGCCCTGGGCTCAGAGTGGACTTCAGGGCTTAGGGGGAACTGAAGCCTGCTGAAGGACTGCTTGGATTTCTACTTACCCTCAGCCAGCACAGTGGTTCCAAGGGTTAGGATGTGTCTTTTGAAAGTTCATGTGTCAGAAACTCATGCCTCAGTCACATGTTCACGGTGTTTAGAGATGATGGAACATTTAGCAAGTAATGAGGATTAGGTGAGCTCATGAGGGGGCAGCCTCAGGATGGCATTCAAGTTTATATGTCAAAACGAAGAGAGCTGAAGCCAGCAAGGGAGCTGTCTCACCACGATGCACTCTGCCATGCTGGGGCCCATCACAAGTACCCCACCAGATTCCAATACTGTGCTCTGGACTCCCTAAACTCCAAAATGCTAGCCAAACAAATTGTTATACTTTGTACATTAAATTGCTTGGTGTTTCCTTGTAGAAAAAGAAAATAGACCAAGTTAGTCTGAAAACACGCTGTACATCTGGTCAAGATGAAGTGCGCAAGAGAATCCTAACTTTTTATTTTAATTTTTTAAAAATTTCACTTTTATCATTATTATTACTATTACTGTATATGTGATGTGTGCATGTGAATGTGATGTGTGTGTGAGTGTGAGCACACTCATGGAGGTCAGAGGACAACTTTTGGAGTTAGAACTCTCCTTCCATCATGAAAACCAAGAATCAAATTCAGGTCATGGGGGGTCTGTGTTTTACCCAGAGAACCTCACCACTGGCCTACATTTTAAAGCTTTTACTTGCTAATGTGCTCCTTAATATCCTTAATATATCATCTGCGCTCCAGGTTTCCAAAAGTGTGGTTCTTGGAGCCTTTGAATGGGAGTCATCTATCATTGAGTCAAATGATTTTAAGATGAAAAGTAATGATAAGTGTTTTTATTTAATTATTAAAACATGTAAAAGCAACAGAAATTGCGAAAAAAGGAAAAGCTTTCTAGTAAATTTAACCATGCAAAGTTTGTTATATTGTCATCATTAAAAAAAATTCTGCATAAGCAAGTAAAAACCTTATCACACAGGCTTGCAACCTTGGGCCAGGGCCTGGGGATTAAGATATGTGTACACCTGCTGTGGTGCAGGTCCATCCAGGATGTTGTCATAACCACACTGCAAGGCTGATTGCTAGCTCTGGACTTCTCTAAACGCTTTGTGTTATATAAAGACTGGTCTCTCTCTCTCTCTCTCTCTCTCTCTCTCTCTTTATGTGTGTGTGTGTCTGTGTGTGCAGGTGCCTGCAGAGCTCAGAGGAACCTCAGGCTACACCCTCCCCCCGCCCCAGAGCCTGGAACCTTTGGGCAGCTGTAGGTCCTACCTTTAAGCAGTGTCATCCGGAGGGCGAAGGGCAGCCATCTCCATGGTAGGAAGAATGAGGACTATCCTCTGTGCAGATGAGTCTGAAGGTCAGGATGACATCTTCATGTCTTTAAGGGAATAGACTACGATGCAGTGAGCAGCTTGCTCTTCTAAGGTTTTAAAAAGAATCAGTGGGGAGAGGGCACAAAAAGGATATTTCGGGGTTCAGAGATGCTTAACTATAGGAAACAAGTGAGTGTTTAAGTCCTGGATGGAATTTGGATAGTCATCAGTATGGAAAGTTACCATATTTAAATGAAAATAATAATTTTAAGTGTAATGTACTTGATATTTAATCAGATCTTTTTGGTATAACTGAGTTCAAAATAGTCTTGAAGGGTAAAAAATTATTTGGACTACATGAGATGGTAGACTGAGCACATACAGCTGTGAAGAAAACAGACAAAAATGTTTTTACATAAATGGAGTTTTCGGGCAGTGGCAGTGCATGTTTTTAATCCCAGCACTTGGAAGGCATAGGCAGGCAGATTTCTGAGTTTAAGGCCAGCCTGGTCTACAGAGTGAGTTCCAGGACAGCCAGGGCTACATAGAGAAACCCTGTTCCTAAAAAAACAAAAATAATAAATAAATAAATAAAAATGTAGAACTTTCATAGATATCCTATCCTTAGGAAACTAGATGAGGGGCTAGTGAGATGGTTCAGCAGTTAAGAGCACCGACTGCTCTTCCGGAGGTCATGAGTTCAAATCCCAGCAACCATATGGTGGCTCACAACTATCCATAATGAGAAACAAATAAAACCTATGGGTCTGAGGGAGCATGGCCTGGAGTGTGTTTTTGTGTGTGTGTGGGGCGGGGGCAGGAGCAAGAGGGAGAAAGGGAAGGAGGAGAAAAATAAAATAAACTAAGTGAGCCAAGCAGTGGTGGCAAAGGCTTCTGGGGAGGCAGAAGCAGGCATATTTCTGAGCTCGAGGCCAGCCTGATCTACAGAGTGAGTTCCAGGACAACCTGGAACTCAAAAGACCAAAAAAAAAAAAAAAAAAAAAAAAAAAAAAAAGACTAGGTACTTTTATGGTTAAGCACTTGTTTTGTTTTGTTTTTTGGTTTGTTTTGGTTTGGTTTGGTTTTTTTGAGACAAGTGGAGCATCCTGTCCATGCCTGTAACCTCAGCTCCAAGTGAAAGGAAGATCAGAGGATTACTGGGGCTTGCCTGCCTCTGGCCTAGCTGAAACAAAAGCCCCAGGTTCAGAGAGAGAGACACAAGCCCAGGGTTCAGGAAGAGACTCTGTCTCAAATTAACAGACAATGAGTGATAAAGGAGGCCAGCGCATGCCCTCTTTTAGCTTCTTCACACACATACATGAGCACATACACATTTACACACATATGCACACTTATATACATATACACACACAACAGTAAAGAAATAATAAACCAACAAATAAATAGTTTGTTTTGCTTTGTTGTTTTTGTTTCTTGTTTCTTGCTTTTTTGAGACAATGTTTCTGTGTGTAGCTCTGGCTATCCTAGAATTTGCTCTGTAGACCAGGCTGGCCTAGAACTCAGAGAACTGACTCTGTCTCCCGAGTGCTGAGATTAAAGGTATTCGCTACCACTGCCTGGCTAACTAAATAAATCTTTTTTTTTATTAGATATTTTCTTTATTTACATGTCATATGATTTCTCCTTTCCCAGTTTCCCCTCCAAAAACAAAAACAAAAAACAACAACAAGAACAAACCCCTGTTCCCTTCCCCCTCCCCCTGCTCGCCACTCCACCCTCTCCCACTTACTGGCCTGGCATTCCCCTACACTGGGACACAGAACCTTCACAGGGCCAAGGGCCTCTCCTCCCGTTGATGACCAACTTGGCCATCCTCTACTATACACATTCTGCCAGAGCCATCAGTCCCACCATGTGTACTCCTTGGTTGGTGGTTTAGTCCCTGGGAGCTCTGAGGGTACTAGTTACTTCATATTGTTGTTCATTCTAAGGGGCTGCAAACCCTTCAGCTCCTTCTGTCCTTTCTTTAACTCCTTCATTGGGGACCCTGTAGTCAGTTCAATGGATGGCTGTGAGCCTCTACTTCTGTATTAGTCGGGTACTGTCAGAGCCTCTCAGGAG
>NW_022196915.1:12562323-12579295 GCF_008632895.1 Mastomys coucha | reverse complement strand
AGATACACAGCTGATAGAGGGGAAGAGGCAGATACACAGCTGATAGAGGAGAAGAGGCAGATACACAGGTGATAGAACACAAGACGGAACAAAGAGGAGAAAAGCAAGGCACTTACACTAATTAAATTCTCACTATCATTTCCTGAAGTTGGTGAATTGAGGACTGGATCCAGTTGAGGAGACAGCTCAGTGGGTAAAGCACTTGTTGCTCAGGCACAAGTACTTGAGTTGGCGCTCCATCAACATAGAAACTAGTCATGGTGCTGGGTGCCCCCAGCACTGGGTGATCTCAGCTCCTTAGCCAGCCAGTATGTCCGAAATGGCCAACTCCAAGCACAGTGGGAGACCCTACCTCAGAATATAAGATGTAGAAACTATTGAGGAAGAAATCCATATGTCAGCCTTTGGCCTCCACATGCTCACCCATAGGCGAGTGGACCTGCACACCAGCCACTGATGAACTGAATCTATAAGTATTCTATTTAGAGTTATAGAAGCTAACTGCCCAAATAAACAAAAAAATACAAGTGGTCCAAATAAGTCACCCAGCAGAAGTGAATCATGGGTAGGGAGGTTTGACTCAAGAAACATATTCATCATCTTGAAAACATAGAACATTTCTTGGTTTAAGATAATACAGTGGGGGAAGGGACTGGAAAGCAATTCAGAGTGCTTCCTGCTCTTCCAGAGGACCTGAATTTGGTTCCTAATACCTGTATCAGGTGGTTTATGATCTCCTGTAGGTCCACCTCCAGGGGACCTGATGCCCTCTTTGACCTCTTTGGCCACCTCCACTCATGTGCACATAAATGCACACACACACACATACACACACACACCCCTAAATAGTAAATAAATAAATAAATAAATAAATAAATGCAATAACATTTTTAGGAGAAAATGCAGTATAGGAACGTCAGGAGATGACTGCGCAAGAATCGGAATTCAGATCTCCAGCACCCGATCAAGTGCCAGGCAGGCGTGGCAGCCTGCCTTATTCTCAGTGCTCAGGAAGCAGAGATGGGTGAATCTCCTAAACACGCTGACTAGTTGGACTAGCTGAATTATCCAGCTTTGATAAGACAAGACGGACATCCTGGCTCAACATACAAATGTGGAAATTGATTCTGGGAGATTCTACAGTGTCAACCTTTGATTTCCACACACCTTGAATACATACATATACAACAAAGAAAATACAGTGTAGCACACTGGTTTTGTGTCATTTTTAGATTTGATAATGATCATCCTTCCCTATCAAACAGATGAAGAAGATGAGGTTGGGAGACCGAGGGCACAAAATTTGGAGTACAAAGGACCAGATGATGCCCCACACAGCCATAAGAGTCCTTCTCCCCCTCCTGAGAGTCACCGCCACTCAGGCCCCTCTATCTTGGCAACTGCTATTCTCTCTGTCCAGTGGGTCCCTCACAACTCCTTTCCCTAGACTGGCCACCCATTTTTTTTTTATTATTATCATGATGTAGCCTGCAGTCAACTACTCCAGGACTGTGTCTCTCTTCCTCTTCCTTCCCATCTTTCTGATGTATGCTGATTTGTGGTCTCACCGTATCATCAATATTTGGTTGGCCATCTGTCTATCCAATAGTAGTCTCATTTGCCAGACTGGACTCCTCAAAGAGAAGTCTGCATGCTGTCACCCAAGCCCTGTCCATCAGGCATTTGGCAGTATGTGACCAGGGAATGGGTGGAGTGTGCACACTTCCGAGGCTGCTAAGCTGCCCGATTGGTGGCCTGAGGACCAAATCCTGGCCACAGGCCTGACAGCATCGGAGAAGGCTGCTCCAGACTCAGCCCTGTGGGACTTTCCCATCCCTGCCCCATGGACTCTGCCACCCTTGCTCTCCTTCCTCATCCCAAGGCTTATCTGCAAATCTCAACACTCCCCAAGGCATGTTCAAGAGCTAAGTGGAGCCTTCCATCTGGATCGAATTAAATTGCTGGAAGACTTATGTCTTGGAGTCAGCAGGGCTGGAGGAAGACTTTCAGAGAGAAACCTGACCTTCTTCCTCCGAGAACTAACTGAAAAGAAAAACAATGAGCTGGTGAGAGCCGTCCACAGGGGTAGAGATCATGAGGAATGAATGATAGAACAAGTCTTGGCTAGCTGTCGAGGTTGTGAGTCCTGGGGCCTCTTTTCTCACCTCAGCTGTATGGATGAACAGTGGTTCATGCTTTGTGGTGGGAACAGAGTGAGGCAAACGGGAGGAGGTGTATGTAAGACTGAACAGAGAGACCATTATTTTATGACAACAAACCTAGCTTCCTACACCATGCCCCACCCCTACATCAGCCAGGAAGCAACGATTCTCAAACCTTTTAAAAACAATTCTTTTTTTGGTTATTGCCTCCATATCTCCATTGAAATAACTTGCTTGCATTAATGCTATTGAAGTTTCCATTTTAAGCCTTCCTAACTGACTTTTTTACCATGGGAGATGAAGGGCTGGAATCTCATAGAGATCCTTCATCTTCATCCTCTATCTGTCCTTCTGTCTGTCTCTTCTTACACATGCACTTACAAGCATACACACACACACATGCACACACACGCACACGCACACGTGCACACACACATACACACACACACACACACACTTCCTGTGCTTGACCTCCATTATGACCATTATGACTGTGTCTTAACGCCAGCGGGAGTCATGGGGTTTACATCTATGGTGATTACGTAAACAGTATTCTCTGCTTAGACATAAGTTTCACCACAGTTGCTTTTTCTCCCCAAGCAGCAATTTTTTTTCTTGTGGAATTAGTAGTTATGATCTTATTTAGTTGGGTTTTGAATTGCTTGGTGAGGTTTGACATCCCTCCCACCCTCCCCATACACACATTGTGTAATCTGCTCTCTCCCAGCAGCATCTGGGAATCCAGCCTTCCCCTCTGTAGTCCCTCCCCTCCCACCAGCTGGCGGCTGGCCTGCTCTCTGCACAGCCAGCCACAGGGGATCCTCTTTCATTTCTTGTCCCCTTTCTCTCTTGTGTTTGGTCTCCTGTTTTCTAGATCCCAACTCTTTCTCAATTTACAGCCTCATTTTCGGTGGAACATATCCCCTACTAATTTTTTTTTTTAAAATGATCAATGAGGTAAATAGTCAAAGATTATTTTTCCACCCTTGAACTTGATTGACGGCTTAGCTGAGCATGGAGTATAATTCTATTAAACTAGAATGCTTGGGGGATGATTTCCTTTAAAACCCCACGGTCCAGCACTTCCTTCTCTCTTACTGAGTGCTGGTGTGCTGATGGCTGCTTCTGTTTATAGCCAGGGCCCTGTCCCTGAAATCATCAGGACTTCCTTTTTGTTCCCTGGGCCCCCAGCATTTCATCGTCATCTTCTAGGTGTGAATCTATTTTCACCTATTGAGCAGAGCCTTTGCCAGACCCTTGGACCTGGGAACACACACTGTGTGGTTCTAAGAGATGCTCTTGAGTTATTTTGTTTTTGTTTTTCTGTTGTTCTCTCTGATCTCTAATTTCTGGGGCTGTGGTTACTCAGATGTTGGACCCTGAATGGGTATCCCTCTGCCTCAGCTTTTTCACCCTGACTTACATTTCTCCCAGATAATTCTTCCTCTTTTCTTCTTTCCCTTTTTCCTTCCTCCCTTTCTTTCCTCTTTCCTTCTTTCCTTCTTCCCTCCCTTCCTCCCTCCCTCCCTTCCTTCTTTCCTTCCTTCTTCCCTCCCTTCCTTCCTTCTTCCCTTTCTTCCTTCTTCCCTCCCTTCCTTCTTCCCTTCCTTTTTCCCTTCCTTCCTCCCTCCCTTTCTTCCTTCTTTCCTTCCTTCTTCCCTTTCTTCCTTCTTCCCTCCTTTCCTTCTTCCCTTCCTTTTTCCCTTCCTTCCTTCCTTCCTTCCTTCCTTCCTTCCTTCCTTCCTTCCTTCCTTCCTTTTTCCCTTCCTTCCTTCTTCCCTCCCTCCCTTCCTTCCTTCCTTCCTTCCTGCTTGCCTGCCTGCCTGCCTGCCTGTAATCCCAGTACTCAGAAGGCTGAAGCAGGAAGAACCTTATGTATTTTAGCTATTCAGGGTGTTTTAGTCAGGGTTTCTATTGCTGTGAAGAGACACCATGACCTCGGTAACTCTTGTAAAGGAAAACATTTAATTGAGTCTGGCTTACAGTTCAGAGGGTCAGTCCATTATCATAATGTTGGGAAGCATGGTGGTGTGCAGACAGACATGGCGCTGGAAAAGGAGCAGAGAGTTCTACATCTGGATCTGCAGACAGCAGGAAGAGAGAGTGACACTAGGCCTGGCTTGAGTTTCTGAGTCCTCAAAGTCCACTCCCTACTGCTGCACTTCCTCCAACAAAGCCACACCTACTCCAACAAGGCCATACTTCCAGTAGTGACACTTTCTATGGACCAATGGAGGCCATCTTTATTCAAACCACCACACAGGGAACTATAGAGACACTCACAAGGGCTGATGAGATGGCTCAGGAGGTGTTTAGGATTCTTCCATGCTTCCAGGTAGTTTGATAATACAATTCATATATATTATACATATATATATTCATATATATATATAATTTTTAAAGACTTATTTGTTTTATGTATGTGAGTACACTGTTGTTGTCTTCAGACACACCAGAAGAGGGCATCGGATCCCATTACAGATGATTGTGAGCCACCATGTGGTTGCTGGGAATTGAACTCAGGACCTCTGGAAGAGCAGGTAGTGCTCTTAACCGCTGAGCCATCTCTCCAGCCCCGATAGTACGGGACTTTTTAACTCATTGTGAAACATCTTACTATCCGGATGCATGACAGTTTATCTAATGACCTGTCTGAGGACATTTTGGCTGCCTCCATCATGGAACAATCATGAATAAAGTGAGAAGCGGAGGGCATGTCCTCCAAAGTGCTGCCTTATGCTCTCTGAATGAGGGCTCCTGTCACCACACATGCTCAGTAGCATGTGTGCTGGGGCCTTTGGGTTTCTTGCCAGTCTGGGAGATTCATGGCAGTGGGCCATTACTGTTCTAATTTTTGGTGTCAAGCACCTCTCTATTTGCTTATCTCCTCTATTTGCTATCTGGTAGTTTGTCCTCCCTTATTTGTGAAAATATGTCACCAAAGGTTCCAGGGGTCCCTGAAACCTCAGATAGTGTCAAACCCTACATGGGGCACATGTCTCCTGTCACACTCACTGACTGGGGAAAAGCTGGGTTTCTATTAGGCTAGTATGAGATGAACAAAGACTCAAAGCCAAACCACAAATTTTAACAGTATACTATAATGCAAGTAATTCCAAGTTTACGAGCTATTTATTCTAGAATTTTCCATTTAAAACACTCAGAGCATGGCTGACCAAAAATAACAACTACTGGAGAACAAAACCAAGGATCAGGGGAACTACCGTCTGTCTTCCTTTGGGTCACCTTGTTCCACCACAGCAATGGAAACCCTAAGCAAGCTATGCTGTGGCTATGGCAGACTGGACTGTGCATTTTGGGGAAGATTGTAGGACATTCGAACTTTGGCCTAGAAAAGTCACTGAGCCACAGCTTGGTAAGCTGCTGAGGACACTTGAAGGTGAGGTTGAGAGCCATGCAGAGGCTGTGAAGTTCCAAAAGGAGAGACTGCACCAGGGTTGGGGTTACAGGCAGGTGATATACCTTCTGGTTATGTGTTGGCTTTATGCAGTACTTGGGAGCAAACTTAGGCCTTCATGCAGGATAGGCAAGCATTCTACTGACTGAACCACACCCTCAGCTCTTTTTTTTCTTCTTCAAGACAGGGTTTCTCTGTATAGCCCTGGCTGTCCTGGAACTCACTCTGAGACCAGGCTGTTCTCGAACTCAGAAATCTGCCTGCCTCTGCCTCCTAAGTATTGGGATTAAAGGTGTGCGCCACCACTGCCCTGCACCCTCAGCTCTTAATAACACTCTCATAGTAAAAATATGATGGCGTTATTTTTGTTACCCTAAAACAAGATTCCACTAAAGGACCTTCAGAGTCTGCTATGGTAACTCAGGCTTTAATCCCAGCACTTGGAAAGCAGAGGCAGGAGGATTGTGAACTCTTGGCCAACCTGGGCTATATAAGCCTTTGTCTTAAAGGAGAAGCAAATACACACACACACACACACACACACACACACACACACACACACACCCATCCTGTACTTTAAAGATCCAGATTTCTAACTCAAGGTCTGTTTAAACAATGGATGAGTTTGAAGGACTATTCCTATCAAGCTATTTCAGTAGCTTCTGTTTTGTTTTCTGAGACAGGGTCCCTCTCTCTATAGTCCTGGCTGTTCAGGAGCTTGCTCTGTAAACCAAGTTGGCTTTAAACTCACAGAGATCCTCCTGCCTCTGCCTCCCAAGTGCTAGGATTAAAGGAGTGCACCAGCACATCCATCTAGTAGTTTTAAATTAACCCCTCCTGGAAAGTGCAGATTGAAGGTTGTCTTCTTGAGCATTTATTGCTCCCATTTGTTTATTTTTATGTGTGTGAGTGTTGTGCTTAGTGCCTGTGAAAGCCAGATGAGGTCATCAGATCCTGGAACTGGAGTTACAGATGTTTGTAAACCATCACGTGAGTGCTGAGAATGGAACCCAGGTCCTTGGCAAGAGTGAGATTCTAGTTTGCTTTTTATTGCTGTGTTAAAACACTGACCAAGACCAACTTGGATGGGAAAAGACTTGTTTGGCTTACAGGGTTCTGTTCATTATTGAGGGAAATTTGGGATTGAGCTCAGGTTGCCAGGCTTGATGGCACAATGCTAAGCCATCTCACCAGTCCTTTATTTTTATCTGTGTGTTTGTATGTGGTAGTGGTGATGGTGGTGCTGCTGTGTGTGTGTATGTATGCCACAGTGGTTGGTTCTTTTCTTCCACCATGTGCATCCCAGGGATTGAACTCAGGTCATCACACTTGGTGGCAAGCACCTTTACCTACAGTCACCAGATCCTGTTTTGTTTTATTTTGAGACCAAGACTAATATGTAGCTCTGGCTGGTCTGGAAGTTTCCAATACTTGAAATAGATTATTTATTTTGTCATTTCTTCAACTGCATCCTGAGATCTGCTAATATTTTAAATGATTAAAATAAATTTCACATGACTAGGTTCATTCTTTTTGCTGTAATGTCCTATAGGTTTTGACGAACACATGATGTAATCATGAACACATGATGTAATCATTTTACAATGGTAGTTCCACAGCCCTAAGGTGTCCATCCCCACACCTGCCTGTTTTCCCCTCCCTCCTGCAATCATTGGTCCATTTCTTTCTCTGGTGTTTGCCTTCTTCAGAGTGCCAGATGTCAGGCGTCAGACAGTTCACAGCCTTTTCAAACTTGGCCCTTTTAGCAGAATGAATTGGAGAATCACATGCATCTTTTCAGGCTCCGTAGGTCTGTTCCACTCCACAGAGGGACTACAGCTCTCTTGTCTCTTCACATGCTGCAGGACAAACTGCAGGACACGCTGCAGGACATGCTGCAGGACAGTTGTGCACAATTATGAATGATTTGGAAACCAGATTTTGTGTGAGTACAAATTGTCAATATTTGGGAAATTAAGCAGAAATTAAGTGATTGGCCAATCACTTCTCTTCATTTCCACCTTCATGGTTGTCTCTGCCAGAGAGAAAGTCTGCTGAGCCAACAATGGAAGTCAGCTTGTTTCCTGGCTTCTCAAAGCCTGCTTCTTACCAGCCAACTTCCTGTAGCTTGCTCATTCGGTTATATTCTTCTCACAGTTTTTCATCTTCCCTGTCCCTCCTCCCACTGCCCCGAGAACTCACTACAACTCATTATTCTAGTGAGTTTTATATGTCTTCTTGTCCCTTGCTGTCATTTTAAGTAGGATGGAGTGTTAGAGTGAAAGTAAATATCGACAACAACTTAGCAGCCAGTACTGACTCTCTTTCTACTCCCTAACACTCATGTTTGAGCTCCCCAGGGATAAGGAAGAATTTTGAGCTCTTTTCTGTGGCTATGACAAAATGCCTAAGGCCAAATATATTACAAAGAAAAGATTTTTATTACGATGAACCCCGTTGCTCTGTATTAAAAAATAACAACAGTAACAGTAGTAATAATAATAATAAATAGAAAACGTACTTAGCTCACTGCTTTGAAGGTTGAAAGTTCAAGACTGGGCAGCCCCTACCTGTTCAGCCTATAGTGACAGACTCTGGCTGGATTGCAACATGGCTGAAAATAGAGAAGGAGTCAATTACACAAGGCCAGCTGTATAAGGTGTCTTTATAATAAACCACTGCCAAGCAGCCAGCACTGATCCCTTCCCGGGAAAGTGCTGCAGGATATAACCATGCCTCATGTCTTAAAGGTTCCACACTCTCTCAATGTAGTCCAAGTTTCAGCTTCAAGCACGTGAATCCTCTCTCTCTCTCTCTCTCTCTCTCTCTCTCTGTGTGTGTGTGTGTGTGTGTGTGTGTGTGTGTGAGGAGGGTGGGGGGTAGATGGGGGCTGTCACTGCATCTTAATCCTAGCTGGCAGACAGGATATTAGTGAAGTATTGCCTTCAGTGTTGACCTCAGGCATATAAGAATACCCCATACCTACAAGTCCCCACCCCTTGTCCCCACTATGGTCAAAGTTCAAATCTTTACCCAGACTTGGTGCTTTGTTGGTCCAGACCTATGGAGGGAACATGGCTCAGCATTCTGAGCTGGAGGTCTCAGAGTATGATGCTGTCTGGATATGGCTCAGCCTGCAGAATGGACACAAATAATGAGGCAGGAGGGGGTATAAATGCAACAGGAAGACCAGGAATCAATTTGCAGGTGTAGCTCAGTGTACACATGCATACACACATGCATGTATGTGACAGACAGACAGACACACACATACACACACACACGCACAGAGAGAGAGAGAGAGAGAGAGAGAGAGAGAGAGAGAGAGAGAACAGAATAAATCAATAGCTCTCAACCTCTTGCTAGTCTCTATTTGTGAAAACATGCACATTTCCTAATAGTGCCTTGTGGCTAGTCTTCTGGGGAAGTGACAGAGATTTTAGTGTGTGGGGTAGAGTCAAGTAGGAAGTGATAGATCAGCCACTGGGAGGAACACCTCCCTGCACACCCTTACTAGTCTCTGCTCTCTTCTTTTCCATCTTTCCTCTACCATGGCACCTCCCCCTGGGGGATGCCGGCCACATAATGTCCTAACCTACAGCCCCATCCTTAGGACTGTCCTGGTGACATCTCCAGCCATAGTTCCCTTCCTGAGAACGTTCTGGTGGAGTCAGTGCACCACAGTGGTCCAGCCAGACATGCTTCATGCCAGGCCTCTCTTCAATTCCTGACTATCCGTTTGGGGCTTCTTGAGGCTCCCCTGGCATGCTCATTTCTCTTACACTTCTCTTCCTTCTGAGAACTCCAATGTATTTATTTGAGAGCATTAAAATATCTTCATTAGCAAGGTGGTGGTGGTTCCCACCTTTAATCTCAGCACTTTCGAGGCAGAGGCAGGAGGACTACTGTGAGTTTGAGACCAGTTTGGTCTAGAGACTGAGTTCCAGGTCAGCCAGGGATAGACAGAGAAACCCTGTCTCAGAAAACCAAAACAAATAAACAAAATTTTTAGAATATTTTAGCAAAATCTGTGTGAAGTCAAGACAGGTGTACAACTCCAGGCTAGAAAAGCAAAGCACCTTTCCTTTCCTGGGCTGCTGCTGCTCCTCCTCCTCCTCCTCCTCCTCCTCCTCTTCCTCCTCCTCTTCCTCTTCCTCCTCCTCCTCCTCCTCCTCTTCCTCCCCCTCCCCTTCCTCCTTCTCCTCCTCCTCCTCCTCCTCTTCTTCCTCCTCCTCCTCCTGCTCCTTCTCCTCCTCCTCTTCTTTCTCCTCCTCTGCCTCCCCCTCCTCCTTCTCCTCCTCCTCCTCCCCTTCTTCCCCCTCCTCCTCTCCCTCCTCCTTCTCTTCCCCTCTCTCTTCCTCTTCCTCTTCTCCCTCCTCCTCCTCCCCTTCTCTCCTTCTCCTCTTCCCATGAATTCAAGGACAGTCTGGTCTACTTCATGAAGCCCTGTCTTTTTTTTGTTTTGTCTTGTTTTTTTTCAAGACAGGGTTTCTCTGTGTAGCCCTGGCTGTCCTGGAACTCACTCTGCAGACCAGGCTGGCCTTGAACTCAGAAATCTGCCTGCCTCTGCCTCCAAGTGCTGGGATTAAAGGTGTGCACCACCACCGCCCGGTGAAGCCCTGTCTTAAATTTTATTTTAACAATAAAAGAAACAAAAACACTAACATGTGGCTGTCCTCCTCTTCCTCCCTCTTCCTGCTCCTCCTGCTAGTCCTCTTCCTCCTTTGCTCCCCATCTTCTCTCACTCTTTTTCCTCCTCCCCCTACTTTCTCTTTTTTGAGACAAGGGGTTGCTTAGCTGTGGCCCAGGCTGACTTTGAACTCATGACAATCTTCCTGCCACCGATTCTGGGATTACTGTTATGATGGCTCCATGCCTTGCTCCTGGCATTCAGACTTGAAGGGCCCTGAGATCTCCCTTCAGCCTGAATCTCTTTTGGTATTTTTGTTTCTTTCTTTATTGTTGCTTTTGAAGACAGGGTTTTATTGCATAGACCACACTGGCCTTGAACTCAGAGATCCATATGCTTCCAACTCCTGAGTCTGGGACTAAAGCCGTGTGCCGCCATGTCTGCCTTAGTGTTAGCTTTAAAACTGAGATTCAGTATGTATTCCTGGCTGCTTTAGAACTGGCGGTGTAGCCCAGGCTGGCCTCAGACTTGTAATAATCCTCCTCCCTCAGCCTCTTGAACGCTGAGAGTCCCAGTTGAAACAGCTTTTACACAAGCCCAAGACTCTTCAGTGGGGAGAAAGATGTTTGCCAACTGCTTTTTCAAAGCCCAAGTTTGGTTCTCTCAGTCTGTACATACTTTTTTGGGGGGGTGAGGGGGTTATTTGAACCATGAAAGGTCTATCTCAGGACCCTTCGAGTCTGAATGCCAGAAATGAGGCACAGCAGCTTTGTAACAGTGATCCCAGAATTACAACCATAGAATCTTCTCCTGCATTACCAAGCCATTTTCTGCCAGGGTCAAGAGTCTCCCAGATGTTCCTTTTCTTCCCTGGAAAACACACCAGGGGTTTTGTTCCCATGAGAAGGATGGGATGAAGTCTGGTTGCTAGGATGACTCCGTGGCTATTTAACCAATTACTGCGGGTTTAGGCAGTGTTCCCACTTCCTCAAGCCTATGCTAGTAAATTCCCAGCTTATAGTGCACACACCTCCCTCTCGGATCACACCATTTTCACATTAATATTTTCCCAGGCTGCAAAGAGTCCATGGGACAGAGTTTAGGGGTGTGGGTCTCATCCTTGGTTATAGTCAGAGTTTACCACATGGAATTGCAGTGAGATATGTCACAAAAACCGCTTTACTCTGTGCCTCAGTTTCCATCCCCGTCGTGAAGTGGGAAGACAGCCTGCTTCACGGAGTTTTGGGAAGACCAATGAGAAGGGCTCAGAGAGGTTTGGGCTCCGCTGAGGCTAACCCTGTTCTTCCTGCCTCATTTCCTGGAACGGGCTTTCCCTGGGGTCCAGCAGCTCCCCTCCCTAGCTCTGGAGCTGCTCTTGGCCAGTCTACAAGGATCTAGAGAGCTAACGGGTGAGTTTCATCCTTTGAATCACTGGCCAGTCTCCAGGTCAGCTGAAGTTTACTGCTCGGAACCAAACGGCCTCCATCACAGGGAGGAGTCCCAGCTCCCCTGAGGCTGTGCTTATTTGAACGGTGTGACCTCTAAGCCACCTTCTACATCAGCTCCCACGGGACCTCAAGTGCCTTCGGTGACCACATGTTCTGTGGCATCTGTTGCTGAATCTAAGCTGCCCCAATCTGGCCTTATGCACCCAGGAGTCCCCTCCAGGCTTCCAGTTTCTCCCCTCCCTTTTAAAAAATTTTTACACACAATTATAGTGTATTTACATCATTTCTATTCTTCCTTTCCCACCTTCAATTCTTCCCATGCCCCCTCATCCTTTTCCAAGTTCATTACCTCTTCTACAATTGTTATTGTTATACACCCACACACACACACACACAAAACCTACCCAATCCAGCTAGTGTTGTCTATAGGTACACATGTTTAGGACTGATCACTTAGGCTTGGGAAGTCTATCAGAGGGACCATTCCTAGAGAGAAAGCTGATTATCCTTCCCTCATGTAGCCATTGGCTGCCTGGAGCTCTTCATCTAAGTATGGAGCCTTGTTAAAATTTCCCCCATCCATGTTGGCATGTCAGTTGGTGATCTTCTATGAGCATCCCTATCATTTCTATAAGATACTATTTCGAAGCAGCTGTCCAGGTCCTCTGGCTTTTACAGTCTCTCTGGACCCTCTTCTAAGATGTTTCCTGAGCCTTTGACATTAGGGTTTGTTGTAAAGATGTCCAAATTGGGTCATGTATTCTCTGCCTTTGACCAGTTGTAGATCTCCCCAGTGCCCTCTATCTGCTTCATGATGAAGAATGAGGTCTGTACTATCTAAGGGTATAGGGTAAATATTTAGAACACAGCTGGAAGCTGTCCTCAGATTTCATTACTGTGAAGAGACAAGGCAACTCTTATAAAGGAAAACATTTACTGAGTCTGGCTTATAATTTCAGAGGTTTTGTCCATTATCATCATGGTAGAAAGCATGGCAGCATACAAGCAGACATGGTTCTGGAGAAGGAGCTGAGAATTCTACATCTTGATCTGAAGGCAGCAGAAGGAACCTATGTGTTCCACTGGGCATAGCTTGAGTAATAGACCTCAAAGCCTGACTCTACAGTGACACACCTCCTTCCAATAAGGCCACACCTTCTTCAATAGTGCCAAGGGATATGGACCAAGCATTCAAATACATGAGTCTATGGGGGTCATAAAGATTTAAACCACCACAGAAGCTTGATATGGAAATACCAATAGTAGGTTCTCCTCCTCTGTCCCATGGGTTTCTACAGAAAGAATCCTTTCAGATCCCTCAGTTTGCAGCAAGACCTCCAGAGAAGCAGAAAACAGAAATGCAGCTAGTGTCTTGCCCGCAGCCTAATGGTACAACCAAGAGACAAGGAACAGCCCTTCTCCACCCTTGGAGAAGCTTAGCTGGTCCAGGGTCTCACAGCATTGGAATCAAGTCAAGGCCAGGCGTCTGGTGATGCTCAGCTTGTAGGTGAGTAGAGAAAGCTTTCAGGCAGGGACCAGAGTGTGACAAGTTGAGAGACTGTAGTAGCCACCCTGGGGAAATTTAACTGGAGCCAGCTGGGAGACGGGTGTTAGGGCTTCAAGCAGCCTGCCCCTCAACTTCCTCTCCTTCAGATGTCCTGCACCCATGGGCACCATTGCACCCAGCCTTGTAGCAGCTCTTCCCTTTCACTCACTTGCCTGTGGCAGGGCCCTAGTGCCACAATGCCCAAGATGAAAAATCCCATGCTCACTCAGGGTGCTGGAGAGGCACTTCCTGTGGTGACCCTGGCAGTTCCTCTGCCTTCTTTTTGTTTGTTTTGATATTGAGATTCACATGCAGAAGAGTGACCCCTGTAAAGTGAGTGGTTGTTCCTTACTGTAGTCCTGAGTTGGACAACTCTCAGTACTATTAAATTCCAGGTCATTTTCAGCCCCAAGTGAAAAACCCACACCCATTGAGCAGATGGTCACCCTTGTCCCCCAGGCCTCGGTCCCTGAGGATTGCCTATTTCAGACATTCATCTAAAGAGAATCCTTAAACAACAGGACCCTTTCTGTATGGCTTGCAGTCATGTTCAGATTTCCTAGGCTCAGCGTGCTCTACCTGGACCAGCAATTTGTTCGTCCTCTTGGATGAATATCAACCCTTCCTTGCCCTCCACCAGATCATGGGGTTCGTGGTCTCTGCCCCTTGTAATGTGAGCACTGCTACCATGATCATCTGTGAACATCTGAGCCCCTGTTTTTGGTTCTTCTGGGTAGATCCTTTTGGCTGGGTCATGTCATAATTCTGTCTCCCTCTTTAAGCAACCTTCAAACTGTGTGTAATGGCCGCATCATGTCCAATGCCAGAATTCAGACTCCAGCTTCTCCACATCCTCCCTAATCCTCGTAGGTGTAAGGAGGTATTTCACTGTGGTTTTAATTTGTATTTCTCTGCTAACTAAGGAGGTTCAGTGCCTTAGGGTGATTCATTCATCTTCTTTGGAGAAATGTCTTAGTAGATTAAAAACAGAATTATTTATAATTTAATATAAAATTACAATATGTAACTATAATATACAATTTATTTATAAATTAAACACACACACACACACACACACACACACACACACACACACACACACACAGGGAGACAGGGTATATATAGCCTAGCCCAGGTTTATCTGAAACTCCCTATGTAGTAACTAAGGATAACCTGGAACTTCTGATCCTCCTGCCTTTGCCTCCTAAGGGCTGATATTTTAAGTGTACACTACCATACCTGTGTTTCTGTCCCGTGTTAGACCCCCAGGTAAGGATCCTATAAACTAAGCTGTGTGTGTGTGTGTGTGTGTGTGTGTGTGTGTGTGTGTGTGTGTATGATGGTGCATGCACGTGTAGAGGTCAGGGGTCAATGTCAGGTGTCTTCTCTCCCCATTTTATTTTTTATGTGCTTTTTAAATTTTTTGTTTTGTTTTTTTTTTGAGACAGGGTTTCTCTGTATAACCCTGGCTGTCCTGGAACTCACTCTGTAGACCAGGCTGGCCTCGAACTCAGAAATCCTCCTGCCTCTGCCTCCCAAGTGCTGGGATCAAAGGCGTACGCCACCACCGCCTCAATCCCATTTTATTTTTTAATCGTTAGATTCCATGGTTGGTTGATTGATTGTGAGGGCGTGTGTGTAGTGGTCAGAGGTCAATATGCTGCAGATGGTGGTTGTTTCCTTCTCTCATACAGGTCCTCTGGGTCGAACTCAGGTCATCAGGCTTGGCAGCAGGTACCTTGACCTGCTGAGCAATCTCTCCAGCCCTTCACTTGATTTTCTGAGACAAGGTCTCTCAGTGAACCTTCTCAGCTAGACTGGCTGGCCAGAGGGGCCCCCAGGGTTTTCCTGTCTCTTCTGCTACAGCACTGGAGTTCTGGGCTCAGATACCCCACCTAGCTTTTCTTTGAGTGTAGGGATCCCAGTTGATGTCCTAATGCTTGCTCTGTGGGGCCATCTCCTCAGCTCCTATGCTGTTTGTTCTTAAGGAGCTGAATGTGTTGTTCGTCTATTGCAGAACACGCTCCTCTGGAGGCACGTTGGCTGGGCTCTCACTGCCTTGTTAATGGGCTTCAGAACACAAAAGATTCTCGGTCTCCTGAAGTCCGGCTTTCCTACTGGGTGGCCACATGAGCCTTTGCTGTCAGATCCAGGACATGAACCGTTTTCCCTCTGTTCAGATCCTTTCCATCTGTCGAGTTCCAGATCCCTCCTCCTGTTTGCAAGCCTTGCTTCTAGTGCTGGCATCTTGAACAACTTTATCGTCTCAGATAACAAATTCCCCCAGGGGCAGTGACCAACCCTGAAAAAAACAAGCGAATGTTATGCAATTAATTAAAGCTTTTAATGATGACTGTTGATGATGACCAAGGATCACTAAGATCCCCCCTGGGTCTGCTTCAAACTGGAGAGTAAATCCATTTTACTTTCACAGACGATGACTCCGAGAAAGGAAACCTCCTGGCATATAGTAGAGGGGGTTCAAAGCCGCTGTCCTACTTGAAAAAAAAACTACCATCTATCCTGGCTTCCTATCAAGCTCAGGGCAATGCATTTGTTAGGGTAATGGTGTGGGATCCTGGTCCAAGAGAAAAAGATAAAAAAAAAAAAAATGTGGTGCTTTTACTAGGTGTCCAGTGCTCTGAACCCAGGTTCCAGAGGTGGAGTACTCAAGAGGGCGCTGCCTAGCTCCTGGTCCCAGATAGGAAATTAGAACCTTTCCCTATAGGAAGCTTGTTGCTGGGGGATATTTCGAGATCAGTGAAGAGCTTTTGCCAGGACACAGGGCCCCACAGCACACCCACCTCAGATTCCAGGCCTTCCACCCTGAGAGGCTCACTGTGCGTCTGGATAGTATTCATGGCAAACTCAGTCCTTGTGTCTTTGCCTAGGCCAGCATACCTGCTTGGGTCTGAGGCCACAGGAAGAGTCCAAGCTTGTCATGTTGGATCGCCACTTAACTGAGGTGATGCAGAGAGAACAAAAAGTCTTATGCAACTGAGGTGACTTCTGCACTGTGGTGTGAGCACGGGAGGCAAGATGCATGCAGCAGCCAGGTGCTCCAGAGAAACAGCTGAGAGGGCAGAAAACAAATGCAGACAGAGGAGGGGGATAGTTAGTGCTCACCATCCTGGAGGCTGAAATTCACACAACATGCCAGCAAGATGCCATGCTCCCCCTGAGACTCTAAAGCTCTGCTTGCCTTAATCCCATCATCTCTGCTTCAGGGACATAGCCCAAATCGCCCGTTTACCACCCAGCCATGAAGCAGCTCTTTTCATCAAGCCCTGGTGTCTCTTGCCTAGATGTGTGCAGTGGCCACTGCCCAGTGTTTATCCTTCCCTTGTTGGCTTTCAGTCTCATTTAGATGGTGCCACTTCACTCAGGACCCTCCGGTCCACTCACAATAAGAGCTACCGTCTTTGCAGGGTCCCGTGAAGCTCTGCGAAGCTCTCTCTCTCTCCCTGCCATCCCCTACCCTCCACTGGGCTCCATGTCCCCTGGGTTCCCTGATTCTCCTTTATGCCCGCTGGACACTTGAAACATGGTTCCACCTTGCAACCTTTGGCTTTCTGATTTCTGGCCATGGACCATCTTCCTCCTCATGTTTCCAAACTGCACCTCATCCCTTTATTCAGGTCTTCATTTGTCAATCCTCAGAATGGCTATTCCCAGTGGCTTCATTTAAGCAATTCTTGGCTTGATCTTTTCTTTTAATTTGAGACAGTCCAGATAGACCTTGATCTTTTCTTCTTTCTTTCTTTCTTT
>NW_022196915.1:12540507-12562261 GCF_008632895.1 Mastomys coucha | reverse complement strand
GGAACTCACTCTGTAGACCAGGCTGGCCTTGAACTCAGAGATCTGCCTACCTTTGCCTCTGCATCCTAAGGTGCTGGGATTAAGCATGTGTGCCATCACTCCTGGTTTGGGCCTTAAATTTGTGATCCTCTTGTCTCAGACTTCCAAGAAGCTAGGATCAAGGCAAGGGGTGTCATGTCCATCCCATACAAGTGAATTCTTCTTTCTCTTCTTCCTTCCCCTCCCCCTCCTCCTTTTCTTCGTTTGGAGACACGGTTTCAGGTGCCACAGGCTTGCCTCAAACTCACTATGTTGCTGAGGATGACCTGGAACTCTCCTTCTGTCTTCATCAAGTGTTAAGGTTACAGGCCTGTACCACGGTGCCTGGTTTCTGGAGATTGAGTCTAGGGCCTTATGGATGCTGGCCCAGTATTCCACCAGCTAAGCTGTAGGCTCAACTCCCACATCTGGACTTTTCTATCCCACTTTCTTGCTTTGCTACTCTTGATTTTCTTTTAGTTTTTCTTAATCTAATCTCTCTTCTTTACCCTTTGACACTTTCATACATGTAAACAATGGATGTCAATAATATCCATCCCAGCCCCTCCCCTCCCCATGCCCTGAACATGTCCCCCTCCCTGCTTCATGGCTCTTCTTTTTGTTTTTAAATGATACACCAAGTTCATTTCTCCTTTTTGTTTTCTTTTTAATATCACACGGAGGTCAGTTGGAATGTTGACTAATCTTGTTGGCTTGATCTAGGCAAGTAGCCATAACCACAGTGAATTCATGTGTACAATGGCCAGATCATGTCTAGTAGAGAGCATTTTATAGCTCTTACATTCTCTCCCCCATCTTTTCCCTGTTGTTTCCTGGGCCTTGTTGGGGGATTGGTAGAGAGGTCCCATTTAGCACTGCGAGTACTCAATAGTCATTGCTCTTAGTACTTTGGCCACTTATGGATCTCTACATTAGTTGCTGATCACAGAAGAGAGAAGGTATTTTTGGTTTGAGGTTGAGGTTGAGTATAACTTTCATTTTTACAAATCCTACTTTCAATGATGGTTCTTAAACACTTCAACCTCCCTTTTAGCCCACCACCCACCAGAGGAGTGGAAAAGAAAGGATACAGGGGTAGTGACCTGTTTAGAAAGGGTTCTTTGGAGCAAATCCCATCTGTGTTGTCAGGAAATCAACAGTTCAGTTCACAGGAGTAATCATTGGCAGATCAATCCACTCACAAACACTTTATGGATACACCAGAAGTCCAGTTCGGTAGAGTTGGGTTAGCAGCAGTGGTGGCATTACCTAGCAGGAACAGCCAGGCCTCAGCCTTGGCACAAGTCAGCAGGAGGGACCAGGGCCAACAGGAATGCCAGGAAAAGTTCTCAGCTGTGCCACTCTCAGTGAAGAGAAGATCAGGAAGACTTGAGATCCACAAGCGTTGCACAGCCAGCTCTATAAGCAAGCCAAGCTCAGTCCCTCTCACTGTCTGTTGAGTCCTTTTATACACTCTCCAAACATCACGTGTCTTCCATGGGTCTTGCCTCAGCATGTGTGTCTGTCTCAGCTGACATCACTCTGCCAACCAGCCTGAGTCCTTTGAAGCAGCAAGAAACTGCAGCACCACCAAAAGTTTTTTGGTGCATTCCAATAAATGCCTGTCGTTAGCAAAGGATCCTTCATCACATGTCCTTTCACGTGCTTGCTCTAGCAGAACATCCTTTCTTCTGTGTCTGCTTCAGGAAAACACTCCTTCATTTTTTTGCCCCAGCAAAACAGCATCCAACACAATTGACTTTCCAAAGAACCCTTAAGTTTCCACTTCAGCACTATCTATCTGTCTGTCTGTCTGTCTGCCTGCCTGCCTGCCTGCCTGCCTGCCTGCCTGCCTGCCTGCCTATCTATCTATCTATCTATCTATCTATCTATCTATCTATCTATCTATCTATCTATCTATCTATCTATCATCTATTCCTATCTATGTATCTATCTATATATCTATGTATCTATCAATCATTTATCTTTCTATCTATCAATTCATATCTATTTATCTATATACCTATCTATCCATCCATATCTATCATCTATCAATCAGTCTATCCATTCATATATATGTATTTATCTACTTACTGATCCATATCTATCTATTTATCTATCTTTATCTATCTACCTATCTACCTATCCATCCACCCATCCATCCATCCATCCATCCATCCATCCATCCATCCATCCATCTATCCATCCATCCATCCATCCATCCATAGATGTTTAACAACACTTCCTCATAGCAAGGTAACAGTTGTAGGTAATACCTTGGACCTATGACTGTCCTAGCCATAGGCATGTGACCACATTTGTGGTACCAGGTCTGAGTTCCTTCCTATGGCTCAGGTCTCAAATCCAATTAAAACTATTGCCACTATTGCATCAGAGGGTACAGCTTTCTTGACAGGTTCATAATGGAAGATGCAGGGTAATATTACTGACGGTTTCTTTCCCCCAGTGGTGTACATAGCACATTTCAGGACTATGTAGTTCAGCCAGCTGGAAGGAAGTTCTCAGTCAGTTCTAGCTGATGTCTCTGTCTTACAACCAGAGTGTGCTGTGTGTTCAGCAATGGGGCCTTACCAGTGACCACACCTTCTAAGATGCTGTTTATTACATTTCCTTATTTATAGTCTAAGTCCCTTCTGTAAAGTGGGAGTTTTCAGAACTTACAAACTTTCCTATTTTGCATTGATGGTCTTATTTCCAGCACAAGGTGTAAGGGCCCATGATTTCACCAAAGAATGATACCCCAGACTCAAATGGTATATAAATGCAAAGAGTGTTTTATTATGCAGAAGTCCAGCATGCTGGGATCTCCATTACCAAGATAGAGAGACAACCAAGTGACTTGTAGGCCTGACTTAAAGCTCATTAGGGGATTCCTGGGTAGGTGATCTCTATGTTAATCTGTTGGGTCCATCTCTACAGAATTCTATTTTCAAGGTGTGGGGGCTGAGAAGGGGGAGTCTGGAAACTGTTGGTAGGAAGTAGCTGAGGAAGTCTGGAAACTGCTGCTGCCCCATTGTCCTTGCCTCAGGCCAGGTGGCTGGGGGGCAGCTTCTGAGCCCAGGACTTGCCCAGTTCTTGGAAACAGAGATTCAGGCCTAGTCTTCTGAACCGTCAATTCGAAGCCTGTCATGGAGTCAGTCTAGCCTTCTCAACGGAACACATGTGTTCTGCTACACAAAACAGAGACTCTGTGAATCTGGGTGAATGAATAACTCCTCTCCCTTCCAGACCAGACCAAGTTCACACAGCAGCCAGCGTCCTGACAGAGCACACAGATCATACCTGAACACCTTTCAGCCTCCACCTCCTCCCCACTCTTCAAGACCATCCATCACCCAGGTCTGGCCATCTATTATCAATCAGGTCATGTCTGCCCACTCCATCGTGAAACTCTTAGGAGGACAAAAGCACATGCATATGTGCATGTGTGCATACACAGAGAGAGACTCACGTATATACATCTGTACACATGGCAGTGAAGACCAACACAGTCAAAAATCTCTTCTCAAGATTCTAGGCAGCACAAGCCATCCTCCAAAGCTGAGGGAATCCATCACCACAATTGAGCTGAGCTGTGAGCCTTATAGAGGCTGCTCCTCTTCAATCTTCACTCCAAGACACAGAGATGCAGATGCTTCTGCTGGGGTGGGAGGGAGGGCGGGGCCCTTCGCCCTTCGTCTTTCTTTTGGCTTTCAACGTGTCTCCCCAAGAAGAGCATCTCAGAATGGATGATCTCCAGCAATGCTGACCTGAGAACTAGAGTTCTCAGGAATGCATATGTGGGGGAGGGGCTTGGGAGGGGCATTGGGAAGAGCCTTGTCTATGGTCATATGTAATTGGACAGCTGACATCTTGAGAGGAGATGGGCTCACTGGCTGAACTTGGACTTATGGCACTGCATACTCGGTGGCAGATACCACATCTAAGTCTGTTTGTTTGTTTGTTTGTTTGTTTGTTTGTAAGGGGGACATTGAAGCAGGGTCTCCCTCTTAGCCCACCCAAGGCTGAAACTCACTGTGTAGCAAAGGTCGTCCTTATTCTGTCCACCATCTCTTCCCTTATGTTTCCTGAGCCTTACAGGAAGGATTAATGGAGAGACCCACGTAGTGTTGAGCACCAATAGTAATCGTTCCTAGAACTTTGCCCATTTATGGGTCTCTGTGTTAAAAACTGATCGGTAAGAGACCCTGCCTTAATAAAAAGGTAAAGAGAGACTGAGTAAGACATAGGCTGCACATGCAGGCATACTCACATGCATGCACACCCACATACAATTGCATACATACTCACATATACACATATACAAAAGGAAGACAGAAAACTGTGGCTCTGGCTAGTTTTATGTCAGTTCGACATAGGCTAGAATCATCTGAAAGGCAGAAACCTCAATTGAGAAAACATCTCCATAAGACCTGGCTGAAAAGCATTTCTTAATTAGTGATTGGTGTAGGAGGGCCCAGCCCATTGTGGCTGGTGCTACCCCTGGGCTGGTGGTCCTGGGTTTTATAAGAGAGGAGGTGGAGCAAGCCTTGAGGAGCAAGCCAGTAAGCAGCTCCCTTCCACATCCTCTGCATCAGCTCCTGCCTCCAGGTTTCAGGCCTGCTCTAATTCCTATCCTGACTTCCTTCAGTGATGGACTTCAATGTGAAAATGTAAGCCAAATAAACCCTTCCCTCCCCAGCTTGCTTTAGGTCATGGTGTTTCATCACAGCAATAGAAAACCTAACTAAGACAACAGGCATTTATAATAAGTCCTACCCCTTCAAAGTGATATTAGTCCACTCAGGAGGCAGAGCCCCTATGATCTAATCACCCTTCTTCTTTTGAGATGCAGGGAGTCGAACCCAGGTCCTCACATATGCTATGCAAACACTCTACTTTAGAGCTACATCCCCAGCATCTAATTGCCTCTTGAAAGCTCTGCCTCTCAATGCTGATAACACAAGGATACATGTCCAGTACATGAACCTTGAGGCACATTCAAATGTAGCAGAGGACACAGATGGTCAGCACATGCTGGCAGTTTGCAATCCCCGCTGGAGCTTCTTGCCATTCTTCAATCCCTGTGTCTCTGAGCTGTTCTATGACATTCTCAATAGTCTGCATATCTGAGCCTGCAAACCACAAAGACATACTGAGTTTATTACTTCATCCCTTAAGTAAACAGAAGGCTTGCTGTGGCACAGAGCTGAATGAGCAGAGGAGATTATAGCTGCCAAGCAGCTCACCGTCCAGTGGTGGGCTGGGTGGGAAGTGAGAGGAGGGTGGGCTTCACACTTATCACACCACACAAACACCGAAGAGTCAAGAACAGAGGGGAGCTATCTAATAGGGTAGGGTGGGGATTACGATCACAAGAAGTCAGTTTTCAGCTGATCTTGAATGGGGAGATACTGCTGGAGGACTCTCTTAGGAGTCAGGATACTGGCTTTCCTCTGTGTTCTAGAGGCATGGGGGAAAGCCAGTTTTCTCACTTCTCTGGAGGACAGGGTCCATGTGTCTTGGAGCTGGGAGAGACTTCAGGTAGAATGTAGATGGCGGGTCAGGAATGAAGTACCAACAAGCCCTTGAGTGCCATGTCAAACATGTATTAGGATTCCATGTCGATAGCTAGCATAGAAAGAATCTGAGGGGGTCAGTAAAGAAGACAGGGTGACTAGGGAGGTGGCCGTCAAGTGGCTTTAGCTCCCCCTTGGGTCTTTGATGCTGACAAGGATTTTCTCAAAGTAACAGAGAGGTCTGCTCACTTGGTTTCAGGACCATTCAGTCCATCTTCCAAACAGATGTCACACAAGCAAAAGCATAGGAGAACGTCAGACTGCTTCTCACTACTGTGATGCATAGGAGGCCATGTTCTTGTTTGGACTATTGACCCTGGGTGATCACAAAAAAGTCAGTGTTGAGCTGATCTTGAAGCTGATACTGCAGGAAGACTCCCTTAGGAGCCTGTCCTAGAGGCATGGGGAAGGCCAGTAGCTGCACTCATCTGGGGGATGGGCTCCACATGTCCTAGAGCTTGGAGGCATCTCTCTTTGGAGTAGCCAGTGTCCCCTGGAGACCTGGGGTCCCTCCAGAGGTGGAAGCTTTGATGGACAGCTGATGGAATGCACACCACTTGCCTTTCCTTTCCCTCTTTTCATTTCCTGGAAATGGGTGTATAATCAGAAGGCCAGACCAGAGTGGCTTCTGCCCACCCACTACTGTCTGGCGGATGCTCCTAGACCTGGCTCTGTGATTTCCAGGTTCCCAAAACATAGATATTCTGTCAGATTGGCTGGGCTATATGTGCAGGTTGTCCAGGCCTTCAGTATATAGGTTGTCCTTCTCATGATCACCTCTTGGTGTCCTGCAGCCCTGAGACCAAGCAGGTACTGGTTGAGGCCTGTCGGTAGCAGCAGGCTTTCAAGCCACTCATTCCGGTCCCCCAGTGGTCCTGGGATTCAAGCAACAGTAGTAGTTTTTTCCTCCTTGATGGGATTCTGTTCAGGTGGAACACTCACCTTATCAATGTCACATAGATGGGAAGAGTTTGGTCTCTAAGGGAGGGAGAGAGAGAGAGAGAGAGAGAGAGAGAGAGAGAGAGAGAGAGAGAGAGAGAGAGAGAGACCAAAAGTGAGGCTGCAGGTTGTGAGTGGTGGGAAGGATTGGTGATTGTGTGTCTCTGTCTCTCTGTCTCTCTCTGTCTCTCTTTCTCTCTTCCTCTCTCTAGCTCTCCCTCAGGGCTGGGTGTGTAATACAAGGCCTCACACATGCTAGGCAAACAGTCTTCAACTGAACTCCATCTCTGCTCTCTTAAAGGCTGGTCAGGAGTCTGTGTGAGGGCTCTAGTGTGGTCAGGTTGCTCTATGGCTTTACCGTCTGTTCGCTACAGAAGGGTATCTGGGGTCAGTGGAGGCGAAATCTAGCTAATGTCTAGTAAGCTATGTGTCCTCCTGACAAGGGTCTGTGTCCCTGGATAAGGCGTTGCCTTCAGTGTAAGCATGCATGGAAGGGGAACAGAAAGCTGGGGTGCAAAGGAATTTTCACTTTGTGGCTTAATGTCAGCTTTTTGGGAATGGGAACCTGAAGCATTGCACTAAGGAGGACCAGAAGTCAGATCTGGGAAGATCTGTCTGCCCTAAAGAGAGCTATCCTGGTGGGGGATGGGGCAGAAACAGGAGTAGGGAGAGCATTTGTCATTTTGCCCTCTCTGCTGTAAACTGACACCTTCTGTGTCAACACACAGTCTGAAAACACCCAAATGCCTGGCCCTGGCCCAGGGGGAGAAGAACCTCAGCCTTGTCCGATGCTGGCACTTCATTGTGTTCCTGATGCTATACGGGAACACCAAGAGATCCTCAGATTCCTGGACTTCTTAGAGTGATAAATCACTGTTCCCTGTTTTGCAGAGAGATAAGCAGCCTAGCTTGTACAGGCTACTGAAGCTCCATCTTCCATGAGCATTCCTTTGCCTTACAGACTCCTCCCCAGGGCTCAATTCCCTCTCCTTCCTCCAGGTCTTCCTATTCTTTAGACCTCTGAGTTCTTGGTCCCAAACCCTTCTAAGGTTTCTCAGACCCACTTCCTGGGTGACTTCAGGATAGAGATGTCCCCACTACCTCCTTCCTCATTTTTCCTAGACAGCATGAATATTATTGTTATTGAAGTGGCCACCCTTCTCTGCCACATGGTTGCCAACAGCACGTACTGGTCAAACACCCTTTTAGCTCCACCAGTCCATGGAGAAGAGGGTAGGGATGGGTAGGCTAGCAACCCTTCCAGTTTAAACAGAGGGTAAGAACTTGCCCATGCTTCGGAATCCTGATTTCTTTCTCTCTTTTGTCCCATCTTGCAGACCATAGAATAGAGTCCTCGGGTGTGAAGGAGGCAGAGACTGGAGCCTTACATGAACACTCTCTCCTACTCCAGTTCCAAGGGTAGGCAAAGCTGCCAGTTTGGGATGAGTAAGGGAATCAGGGTCTGGTTAGGAGCAGTTACTGCCTGACTCCAGCAAGTCCCTTTCCTTGCCTGGGTCACAACATTCCCTCTTGTTAAAGTGTGTATCTGGGCAGGGAGGCACAGGGAGAGGTCTGGCTAAGCCTTTTGGCTGAGTACCCATTCTCTGGTTCCCTCCTGTCACTTCTACCCACAACACCATCCCACAGCTCATGTTATCTCAGGAAATTTGTAGTATTTGTCTCCAGCAGCCATCTGGGGCTGACCTCAGGCCAGCTAGCTGCTATCCAAACAAGCTGCCCATAGGTTGCTCACATTTACTGATCATTTACTGGGTACAGAGACCACATGTTGAGCAACATGTGCTGAGGACAGAGGGAACCAGAGACATACATACCCATAGAGGCCACCCAGACTTCGAAGGAGCCCAATCTTACTATCCTCCCATCAGTCTATCTCTCAACCACAGAATATCTCCCTACCAACTCCTAGTCATGTACTAGGCTCTAGATAGGAAATGCAAGGAGGGGGAGGGGAGAAAGAAGCAGAGGTCATCGCTTAAAACAAATACCCTTCTGGCATCAAAATCATTCTGGAGGCCAGGAAGAGACCAGAGTCTCTAAGTAGGTATCAGACCCTTAGTCTCAAGGTGGGAATGGTGGTTACCTGTCTGACCTCTACATCAGTCTGGCTCTGCAATTCATACTAGGGGGAAATATCATTGTTTGTGACACCAAAGGGGTGACTTCATCCAGAAAACTGGGGAGACAAATAAAGCCAAGAGTTGCTGGGCATCTCAGGATCTCCTCTGGGCTCCCCAACTGCCTGATGTGCAGTTGGAAGATATTACTTATGTATCGGTAATTAGTAAAACTACTTTGTGCTCATGACAGGTTACAGACACACACCTGCCCAAGAGCTATCTGGATTTGCAAATGAAAGACACACACACACACACACACACACACACACACACACACACACACATACACGTTAATTTTAAATATGCCTGACTCTCGCTCAAAGGCAGAGCAGTTCTAATCCTTCACTGGGCTAGCATACATTTCCTTCTAGTACTCCTGGCTCAACACCTTTTAAATCTATGCTTTATCCTTGCTGTCCTATTACCTTCTGGGCAATCCCTCCCGTAGGGCTGCTTTCCCTTTCCATCTACATTTTGAATGCATTTTTTTCTGCAGCTCTAAATCTGATCCCTCTCCCTCTGAGACGTGGCAATCTCTCTTCTTTCCGTCCTTCCAGTTCCTAGCCCATGCCAATCTAGAAGTTCCACTTCTGTCTCTTTCCACACAGCAATTGGCCGTTGGCTCCTTATTGATCAATCAAAAACCACTTGGGGACAAGGACCTTCAGTGTTTGGACATGCAGATTTTGGGGGCAGGATTATTTCAAAGCATTAGAACCAATCCCCAACATACCCATCTTTTTAAAAACACATTATTTTACTTTGAATATGTGCACGTATGTGTGAGTCTGCGATGAGGTATGGTTTATGGTCATGTTGAGTTTCGTGCCTAAAGAGACCTTGGAGTTGGAGGTTTTGGTGGCTGTGAGCCAGCAGACAAGGGCACTGAAAACCAAACTCAGGTCCTCTGCAAAAACAATACTTGCTGTTAATGGCTAAGCCATCTCTCCAGCCCTTCTCACTTGTCTTTATAAACTCTGAGAAAGGTGGTTTCAAATCCTAACCTAATTTTTAGGAACTCAAAATCTTTCGCAGAAATGTAGAGATGTTGCGGTGTTTTGTCTTGTTTTAGACAGGGTTTCATGTAGCCCAGCATTGCAGTAAATAATATCTAGGGGTTTTTACCCTACCTTAGGTCATTTAGTTCCCAAACAAAAGACATAAAACCTTTATATTTATAATAAGCCTTAAAGCATTAGAGCTGGGCAGATACCAACCCTCTATGCTATTTTGCCTACTTCCCTGTGGTGATCCCCAAGATATCACCTGTCATATTCTGCCTGGACCACTTCTACTCCAACAGACTGGCCCTCAAGGCCATGGGTTCACAATCCACCTACCCTTGTTGACTTCCTACTTTCTTCTCCCCTTCTCCCTCAATAGTCCCTGCCTCAGACCCCAAGCGTGGTAACTGAAGCCCCACCTACCTTTCTTCTGCCTAGCTACAGGCTATAGGCATCTTTATTAGCCAATTACTGATAGCAGTAGATGATTAATTCACAGTAGCAGTACCTGCCCCAGTGTTCTGGGTTCCCAGATGGAACACACACACACGTACACACACACACACACAGAGCTTTATATTTTAATATACCTTAAACAGCTCAATGGCTCAAATTTCCCGTGGCTAACACTCCCCCCACTCCAATATTCCTGAGTTATTACTTACTAAAATCTATGTTCCATCTTTGCTGCCCTAGACCCAGTGGGGCCCCTCTGGAGCCGCTCTTCCTCAGCTCTTACATGATTGGTATGCTGTCTCTTGTGCACCTCTCAGGCCTGCTTCTTACTCTTTTCCTGGCCTGGTGATTTTAAATCTTCTTCCTCTCTCAGTCCCCTTGCCCGAGAATCCTAAAGTCCTGCCTGTCTCCCTGCCCAGCCATTGGCTGCTGGCAGCTTTACTTACCAATCAGAACCAACTGGGGGCAGAGACCTTCAACATCTTACATGCAGATTCTTGTGCAATTTTGGGAACCCAGTTAACACGATACAAGTGTCAGACCAAATCCACAACACTTGGGGGGCAAGGTTTTTACAACAAAAGATGGTATGCAGCTGGATCTGCTCACCTTGAAGCAACCAGAACTTGGGGTACAGAATTTAGCATTTGAATACAGAGCAGCACCAGATCAATCCACTACAGCCCAGGCTAGCATCAAGCTCACTATGCAGACAAGGATGACCTTGAACTTCTGATCCTCCTGTCTTAAGTCTCATCTCCCTGATGCTGGGATTTCAGACATGTGCCACTACATCCAGCTTATAGATACGTCTTGAATGAAGAAGTATATTGGGATTTTATTAGCATACGTGCTGTCATTTGAATTAGTAACTGCCAATTGTTTGATAGTCGAACTGGTTCAAAACATGGAGATCAAAGAGTCTCTCTTTGACACAGGCTAGCTCTCTGTCACACTGAAAGCCATTCAATCCAAGCATCTACAGATGTGCTGAGGTGTCCTGACTTGGTGGCTGGTTGGCTGGGAGACAAAGGACCTTCCTGAAACAGCTTCTATTTACTGAACTCATGCTTCCATTCAACAAATACCCAGCATAAATATAATCATTCCCATATTACAGAGAACACAGACTGGTTGGCAGAGGTGAGGTGGCTCATCAGAAGTTTTCTGGCATTCGAACACTAGGTTCAACTGGGTCCAGGGCCAAATGAAGTGGAGGTGACTTGAGTCCCCACAAGGCAGTCAGTTCCTCTGAGTTGGCACTGAGAGGTTGGGCCTGGTTCTTGGGTCCCAGGATATGAGGCAGCACACACCATTCTAAGACTATGAGGTGAATGAAGGCTTCAGGATCCGGGGAACCACTGGCTAGTGCGGGCTCCTCCAGGAAGATGTGGGTTTCCGAGATCTTCTAGGCCAGGGTCGTGGAACCCCTTCAAGACGCTAGGGAGAGCTGGAGTTGGAGCCAGGGAACAGGAGAGAAAAGCTGAGGCCAGACAGGAGTAGAAACAGGAGAAGTGAAAGAGATGGGGGGCCGAGGGGGGAAGGGGAGCCCTTCCTTGAGCAGGAACCCGGGGCCCCCCTCAGCGCAGGCTGTCCGCAAAGCGATTCTGCAGATGGAAGGAATTAAGTGTGAGGGGGAGGGTCCTATGGTGATAGCGCGAGGAGTGTGTGTGTGTGTGTGTGTGTGTGTGTGTGTGTGTGTGTGTTTGAGGGAGGAGAGGGAGACAGAAGGAAGCTTCAAACGAGACACGTTTAAAGTGTCGTTAGAGAACATCGATACAGTCACAGAAATATAATCGGACTAACAGCAAGAGGAGGGACTGGGAGAAGGAAAAGGTGCAAAAAACCCGAATTAACTAGAGAGCTCTTGGGAAGTGATGGGAACCAGCATACAGTAGAGCCGACTGAATGTTTGGGCCCAATTGATTCTGAGTCCCGGGGCTGGGAAGCCGAACTGACCTGGGCGAAGGGGGAGATTCAGGAGGGGCCGCTCCTGGTGTGGGGGTCGGCGGGGTGCTACATGTGCCGACCCGCCTTCTTTCTTGTCTTGCCCCTCCCCTACATCCATATTCAATGAGCCAACCAATGGGGGAGCGAGGACGGGGGCCGAACCGGCCGGGGTGGGGCGGGGTCTCTGTGGAACCCACCCTAGGAGCGGTACCCGGAGGGGTCAGCGCAGAGGCAGATAGCGGATCCCCGGGCGGGGCGGGGCTCGCAGCGGGGCGGGGAGGGGCTCGCAGCGGGCGGGGCGGGGCCAAAAGTTTCCTGCCCAACTTTCTCTGCCTCCTTCCTCCGCCCGTGCGCGCCCACTGCTGCAGTTCGGGGAGGCGGCGGCGGCGGCGGCGGCGGCGGCTGCTGCGGGCAACGCGCGGGGCGCGGGGCGCGGGACGCGGGGCGGATAGCCGTCGGGGCCGGGGCGGCTGGCAGTGGGCACAGGCTCCCCGGTGCCCGCCCCTCCGCCGGGAGGGGGGCGAGAGCGGGCGGCCGGGGAGGGGCCGGCACCGCCACGGCAAAATGAGCTTGCTGTCTGCCATCGACACGAGCGCCGCCTCGGTGTACCAGCCAGCCCAACTACTCAACTGGGTCTACCTGTCGCTTCAGGACACGCACCAGGCTAGTGCCTTCGATGCCTTCCGGCCCGAGCCGCCCGCCGGCGCCGCGCCCCCGGAGCTGGCCTTCGGCAAGGGCCGCCCGGAGCAGCTGGGTTCTCCCCTGCACTCCAGCTATCTTAACAGCGTCTTCCAGCTGCAGCGCGGAGAGGTGGGTGCCCCAGCGCGCGCCAGCCCGGCGCCCACCGCTTCAGGCCTCTCTTCTATCTGTTCCGCTCTTCCTGGCATGGCCCAGGCCGGCCCCGCATTGCCCGGCTCGGCTTGGCTTGGCTTCGATCTGCTCTGCCAAACTTGCCGCCCGAAGTCCCTGGGGCACCGGGAGCGCGTCACCTCCCGGCAGAGCCGCCCGGAGCAGCTCAGGCCTGGGCAGGGCCCTCCCGCCCCCTCTCCGAGTTTGGAGCCCTGCTCCTAGTAAGCAGGCTCTGGGGTGTCTCCGGATTCTCTTCAGACTACCGGGGTGCGGCTAGGGCGTGGAGCCCCTTCCTAGTCTTTCCTTCGCCCAACCCTATCAACTTTTCTGGCTGCCACCCGCTGGTACAGAGGGTTGCAGAGCGTGCTCTGAACTCCTCTGAAAGGGCCTAAAAGAATTCTTCCACCGTCCTCCATAGTTCTTAACCTGGACGACTCCCTGGCAAGCAGTTGCTCTTCCAGGGGCTTTTTCTCCTGTTCCCACCACTTGGGAACCCCTAGATCCACCCTGCAGCTGCTTGCCCTCCCCCAGGCACATAGGAAGTGGTTTTTGAGGGCTTGACCTAGCAGACTGTTCTGTCCCCTGCCTTCCCAGGCTGGAAGGAAATGAAAGGGAAATCCTTGGGGGTGGGGGGGGCGGTTAGGCTGTGGCGATGGGAGGGCTCCAGCTGCCTAGTGCCTTCTCCCAAAACCTGGGATGTGTTGCAAAGGCTGCCTGTTCAATGGATTCGGTTACAAAGTCTACTGGAGAGTGCATGTTCCCAGCTAGATAAATACACAGGTGGCCATGACCTCCCAGCCCCCTTTACGTGTCTTATCCAGAGCCTTCCCAGAATCCATCTACTAATGGCACCCCACACCCGTTTGTTCCATTTTGGAAATTGCCAATAGCCTCTGTGCCTTTCCCTGCCCCCCCACCCTCCCCCGTGGTTTCCCTCTGCTAAAAGGTATAGGGATGCACACAAGGGGTCACTTTCACCTCTGACCTAGAGGTGACTGGGAGTAAGGTCTGTATATGTGGGGTATGCTGGGTTTGTCAGGAGATCACCCTTTCTGGTCTCAGGTATGTGTTCAACACTGCTATGGTTTATGGGAGGACTCACAGACATGTGAAAGGCTAGCACCCCCAAGGCTGCCCTGCTGCCCTGTGGAATAGAAGGGCTGGATATGGGGGCAATACTGGAAAGGTGCCTGCAGAGCCTGGGGAAAGCATGCCAAGGCTCTTTATAAACCATAACACATGCTCTCTGCCCCTGGCTGGGGTCTTCCTTTCTTGTGACAATTTGTTGTCTTTTGGGGAGCTGGCTTTAGGCTTTGGAGAACCGTTTGTGGAGTATTTCTTTACTGGCTGGGTGTTTTCCATTATTATTATGTTTCCTCTCTTAGCAAACATTTGTTGAGTTTTACACAAGGACGTGGTGAGGGGCCCGGGGCTGGGGGTGGAGGGAGGGAACATAGACAATACATGTGTGAGAGGAAGGTGAGTGACGCAGGGCTATCATGGCTCATAGTTAGATAGAGGTGCACTCTAGGGAGATGACCATGACCTAGGGGTCTCATGACCCAGCAGAATCCCTAACGAGCCTTTACTAGACTCCCTCAGCTCCCACCCCAGCATTACCTTATTCCTTACATGTGGTCTCTGCTCCTGTCTTTGGAAATTTCAAGCCTCCAGGACCCCAGCTGTGGTTCAGTGAGACCTACCCCCTACCACTTCATTGCTGTGTTCCTCAGGAAGGGGCCCAGTGTGGGAGGTGCTGGAGCAGTGGTGGGGGAAAGGAGTTCTCATCTCTCTGGGCCTCGCCTTTCCCATTGAGTAGATTGAATCTCAGTTGTGTTAGAGGCTGGGGGGTGTACATAAACAAGAGAGAGTATCTGCCCGCAGCCAGCCTGGGCCGGGGAGATCAGAGGGGCTTTTCACACTTTAAAGGCTTATGGCTTCCATGGAGGGCTGGAGAGCTGTGCCTGCCGACTTCCAGAAGGCTCTCTTGGGTTCTGGCTCTCTCTTCCTCACCTCCTAGCTCTCAACTTCTTAAACTCTCTCAAACCCCCAGCGGTGTTCTTGGGGGCTTAGTTGGTGTCCTGATATGGCGAGAAGGTGAGAAACTCCCTCCCCATCCAGTCAATGCCACCTCTAAGGGGCCGGTTGCAATGGCAACAAGTTCTTTGTCACAAGAGTGAACTTTAGGAAGGGACCCAGGGTCTATCCACAAGCATTGCCATTCTGTTCAAAGCCTGGCAGGCCCGGTGGCAGTGCCTGTGGATGTGACTTGCATGCTGACCGCTGACCATAGCCCGTCTGCACCAGCCCCCGTGCCAAGAGCCCACCCCCTCCCGCACCGCCCCCAGGCTGCTCCCTCCACAATAGCAAAACACCATGAATGCAGCTGGCATTGGGGGAGGTGAGGACACGGGGCCACAGAAGCCTATTGTACCCCTGGAACCTCAGCCCTGAGAGCTGAAGATAAGCCAAGGGTCCCGAGTAACCCTCTGGTCCTGGGAGCAGAGAGAAAAGTGGTCGAGTTTATATGCAAGTGCAGGACAAGTTCCAGGAGGTGGCCTTCAGGTGGAAGTGTGTTAAAACCCTTCTGGGTTCTGAAATGAGGTCTGGTAAATTCGGCTTTCAGAAATGGCATCTGTGTTCACAGCTGGATGTCTTCAGGGGAGGGGGGAAGAGCCTCACTGGCTAAGCCCCTCTCTCCAGGTGCTCCAGGAGGGGGTTGGGCTTAGGAGTCGAGTGGAGGAGGAGGGTGGACTGCGTGGATCTTCCTTGCCAAATTCTGTTTGGAATTTAAATTCCCAGCAGTGTAGACTCCACAAATTCCACTTCTGGAAAAGTAGAGTTAAGCATTACCTCTTGGACCCTTGGAGGAGTTCTCAGAGCTGGCCCTGGCAGGCTTTTAATCCCACTCCTGCCTCGGCAGGGAAATGAGGCTGCCCCATGTCACTCAATTCAGATTCTCAGGACAAGTTTCCCTTTTTCTCTGAGAATAGATGTAGCCTGGAAATGCGACTCCACTGTGGAATGACCACCCCGCCTTTGTGCATGCTGGGAGAAATGAGGGCTCAAACAGGCTTGGAAAGCACAGATTACTCACCGTCATCCCTTCGTTCACAGTGCTCTCCAGCATGGTAAAGGCTCAGAGAAGGCCTGTCATTCAAAACGTGCTGTCATTCAAAAGGCGCTAACGAGTCTTCACCCCAACATCTAGACTTAATTCAGCCAGAGGTCGGTTTTGGCTCAGGATACGGGCCAGTGTTCTTCCGACCGTCTCCAGGTCCGAGGATGTTCCACTGAGTTAGCCATGCAGTCTCCTGGACTGCAAAGCTCTAAACTTCAGGAAGCTCTTCTTGGTGACATAAAGTGGGGAGATCCCTGGGTTCGTACATCACTTTCCACACAGTACTACAGACCCCACGTTTTACAGATGTGGCTCACCCATTGCAGACTTGTTAATGGCGTGAAGGGACTTCAGCCCTTTAGCACAGCGATGGCAAGGAGAACACATAGGAGGAAAAAATAGAGGGTCTTGTACAAGATTCCAGATGGAAGAAGTGGCTCGTGTCTGTATTCCTAGCATAGGAGGATTGCCATGAGTTCAACAAGGCCAGCCTGGGCTCGAGTAAAAAACCCTGTCTCAAAAAACAAAATAGGGATGGCAAGAGGGATGGATGAGTAAAGGCTCCTGCCACCAGTCCTGACCACCTGAGTTTAACCCCTGGGTTGCACATGGCAGAAAAGGGAACCAACTCCTGCAAGTTGTCCTCTGACCTCTATACGCGTGCTGTGGTGTGTACCCATAAGCACACACAGCTAAATAAATAAGTGCAAGCATTAAAAACAAACAAACTAAAGTCCCCAGCCTAGACAAATGTAGGGAGTTTGGATGAAAAGCTACCTGTGCCTACAGTACATATGCAGAGGTTCTCCAGTGTGGACGTGTGGAGCAAAGTCACTCTACTCCCTAGCAGGGGGCTAAACTTGACTCCCATAGTCTCTGTGGGGTGGGAGGCAGGCAGCTCGAACCTGGGAGGAATGTCCCAGAGGTGTGACTAGGGAGGAGTCCCCAGATATCTGACCCCTTCCCCTGGGGTGCTGGACAGTAAGTAACTCAGGCAAGGAGGCTGACCTTTGGGAGAGGTTGTCGCGAGCAGGTCGACTCTGCTCGGTTAAGTTGACTGTATAGGTCTGCGCTCAGAGGGAGACCATGCCTTGAGCCATATAAATCAGGTGTGGGGAGGGCAAGGGCATCGGCAATAAATGACTAGTGGCCACAGAAGTCCACAGTGGCCTAGATGGGGACTAGTAAGCAGTAAGCTGCCCTGCTTTGTTTTTTGAGGCAGGGCCTCACCTTAGCCCAGGCTACCCTTGAACCTAGGGTAATTCTCCTGCTGAGCCTCCCCAGGGCTTGGAGTAACGCATGCACCACCACCTACAATGGGACCATGGACAGCAAGGCCCTAAAATGTAGTGCCTTGTTGTTTCCATAATCTAGAGAGCAAAGCAGAGGTCTAGATGACTCAGATCATGAGCAGAGCTAGATCTAAATCAATTCTGCGTCCCAGCCTGGAGCTATGTCTGTAGCCTGTGTTACAGCTGGTCTCCAAGCTAGTTCTTACCTGCATCTTCCTCAGGCTCCTGTGTATACCAAGCACTGGGACTTCCTATCAAACCACAGTGCCTCAGATGTTTTGTCTAGATCCAAATCTTTTTTTTTTTTTTTTTTTTTTTTTTTTTTGAGACAGCCTCATGTAGACCAGGTTGGTCCCAAATGTGCTCCATAGCTAAGGATGACCTTGAACGTCTGATCTCTCTGCCTCCACAAGTACTGGGACTACATCATGTCTGGTTTAGGTGGTGCTGGCTATCAAATCCATGGCTTCTCATATGCTGTGCAAGCACCTTACCAAGAGCCACACCCTCAGCCCTGGACCCCAACTCTTTTGAAGAGTCATGGCTCTTGTGTGGGTACTGGGTTTCCTAATACGTTCCTGCTCTGACTGGCCTGATTTAGGGGACACAGAGAAGAAAAAACATACTTTCCTATTTTATGCCTATTTTCCTTCCTGGGGGCAGTTGCCCTGTTGTCCAGAAGAGGAGGTTGCACTCAGAGACCTAGGGATAGAACCAAGCATGTGCCACTGGATCTGTTCCTTAATACTCCTCTCCCTCCCTGCCTCTCCCCCACTCTGTGTATGTGTGTGAGCATGTGTGCATGTGCGTGTGTGTGCATGTGCGTGTGTGTGCATGTGCGTGTGTGTGTGTGCATGTGCGTGTGTGTGTGTGTGTTAATGTCTTCTGTCACTCAGTCCTCCTTTGGCTATACTGGTTAACTTGTAATTTCTGGAAGCACCCAGCAGTCTCATGTGTCCAAGCCTTTTTTTTTTCCCTTAAATATTTATTTATTTATTATATGTAAGTACACTGTAGCTGTTTTCAGGCACCCCAGAAGAGGGCATCAGATCTCATTACAGATAGTTGTGAGCCACCATGTGGTTGTTGGGATTTGAACTCAAGAGCCTTCGGCAGAGCAGTCGGTGCTCTTAACCACTGAGCCATCTCTCCAGCCCCATGTCCAAGCCTTTACACTTGCTGTTGAATCTACCTGTGATATTCCCAGCCCCGTCCCGATGGACAGATTCTAAGGCATTTCCTTATAGTACAAATGGATGTCTCTGTTGGGAGTCATGGGGTGGCTGCTTTAAGGAGCAGTTCTCCCTCCGCCTGCTCTAACAACATGGGCTGTGGTGGCCAAGGTGTGATGCTTTAGGGCAAGCTGCAGGCTTGGCAGCTGGGCGGCCACACACTGTGCGATGGTAGTGTCTCTCCGTAGCTCTGTTGTTGGACTTGGGAGTATGAATCCTACTGCTGATGCTCAGTCAGTAACTGGGCCATAATGGATGCTCAGCTCATTCTACTAGATGGGTAGGGGTAGGGCAGATGACTTGAAACCTGCTCTCTCTTCTGTCTTCAGCCCTGTGATGAAGTAGGTGGTCTCCCTGTCTCAACCTCCTATGTTATCTCAAGGGACGAGTGTTTATTAGTAGCTAGATTAATTGCAAGGGGCTAACTTAGGAGATGGTGGAGCCCTATCCCTAGCCATGTCCTGGTAGTAGCTTAAATGTGCAGATGGCCCTTACCTCGTTTGGTCATTAGCACCTGTGAGAATCTTAAGGCATTTGGAGTCCCTGGTGTGAGCCTAGTACACATGTCTGCCCATGACTTCACAGTTTGTGGATCTTCACAGTGGATCCCAGCTCCAGGCCTCTGCTATAGAATATGGCCTCAGTCGTACCTTGGACTGGCTACAGTCCTGCTGAGCCCTTGGTTTTTCAGATTCATGCTTTCTGCTTTTGCTTGACAAGTGTGTTTCACAAGTGTAAGGCACAGGGCCCCCAGTGCTCTTGTGCTAGCTAGGAAGTGGGCAAGGAGTCATGACCCATGAGAACTCTCAAGTGAGAAGTAACCCTGGGTTGGGGGCCAAGACCCTGAGGTGGGGATAGAGTATTTCCTTGGCTCTAGGTCTGCTAGGCTCTATCTAGCATCCTCTGTGTACTCCACCAAGCCCTGGTCCCCATTTCTCTCAGCCCACTTCCTTCATCTAAAAGAACTAGATGTGACCATTAATTAGTCTAGGATCTTCTATTGAGCATCAACTTTGTAGGGAGAACTATCTTACATGTGAAATGCGAGCAATGCCCAGACTGGCAGAGGGTCATGATCTGTCTTGGCCAGTTCACGGAAACAAGAACATGGGCAGAACTGTGTGTGATGGGGGAGGGGAGGCTCAGTTACAGTGTGCTTCATTTTCCTGTGGCCCACTTCTCACCTATGCATACTGTCTCCTACATCCCAACCCAGCGTGCACCCTCCTGTCTGTGTGCAGAGGATGAATATGTGAGCCATTCCAGGTGGGCCCTAGGGACCCTACAGGTCTCTTAGAAGAAAGGGTGTGGTCACTGGTGATGTGAATGGTTTCTTATTGCAATGTGTGCGTGCGTGTGTGTGTGTGTGTGTGTGTGTGTGTGTGTGTGTGTTGGGTGAAGAGGTGAGGGGCTAGGTGGTTTTAGGAGATAAGAAGATAGTTGTGTGGCTGATGAAAGGAACCCCATAGAACTAGGGCTAGAATCGAACTCTTTCCTCTAAGACTATTTTGGGGTTAGAGAACAGAACATTGAGCATCTCTATCTGTCTGATGTCCCTGGGGTACCTGGCCTGGCTCTGAGCACCTCCTTCGAGTTGACCTTGCCTATGTCTGTGTGTTTTCCTGGCAGAGTCTGTCTCCTTCCTGCCTGCTACCCTGCTAGCCCTGCCGGAACGATCTTTATGGTTCAGACTTCCACTCTGTCTGGGCCACTCTCAGAAGTGTCTGCCCACCAGCCCAGTGGCTACCATTCCCCTCTTGCCTGTGGTACCTTGTGATAGCCCTGCAGGAGAGTCCACCAGGACAGGCTTTTCTGGAGAGAGAGGGACACAGCCTTGTGACCCTGTGCCTCTGCCCCTCAGAGTCTACAGCAGAACTGCCTTCCCCAGATTCCAACCCCCTCTCAGAGACTAGAGAAGCTGGAAGCGCATCTTCCACATCTTCCGCAGTACCAAGGGGCTTGACGTATGACGTCACACCCGATGTTGTCCCCTGGCTCCTTTTTTGATAGGTGGAGCTGGGCCTTAGAGGCTGTGTGTGGGTGAAATGTAACACTGGCCAGCACATTTCGACTCTGTTGCCTTGGGCAAAGTTACTAAGTCTTTTTGAGTCTCAGTTTCCAGCTCTACAAAAATGAGATTGGTGCTCAGATAAATGATGTCTTAGCAGTCAAGGGGAACCAAGAAAAAGGAAAGATTCTGTAGAGTGTACAAGAACAACTAGTAGCCAGAGCAAACCAGAGTCTTATAATCTACTTTTCCCTGTCAGACCCTCAAGAACCTTGGAGAAGATTCCAGTGAGTCTGATGCTGTGTCTCCTCACATGTGGTAGAAGGATCCCATGCTTCCTACCAGCTTCTGGGACTCCTGACGCAGGATGACAGTGCAGCCCGGAGGCTTACATCCATCACGTAGTGGGGCTGCCCTCCCTTGAAGAGCAGGGCCTTCAGAATGCATGCATCTCTGCTCTGCTTGCTGGCCCTGCAGCACAGTAGATTGCTGATCACCCTTTATATGCCAGGACTAGGATACCTTTCAGAATCTGGTGTCTGAACCCAGCAATGCTGTACTTGCAGGGACAGTCAAATTTGCCTTTTCTCCCTTCTGTTCTAAGAAAGAAAGCCCAACCTACACTCTGCCTAGACCCTGCAGGCCAGAAAACAGCCAGGACTTACCTTTCACCTCTGTGGCCAGAGCTCAAATAGGGCTTTAGAGAGAGGAAATGGCTTTCTGACCTCCCCAGCCCTCCCTGACAAGGCAACTTGAACTCTTGGCTCCCGGTTCCAACTGGGTCTTAGCCTCTGCAGCCCTCAGAACCTCGGTTTCTCTACTAATAGCATGGGAATGTGGTTGAACCATCTGACTCCTCCTGGATTCTCAGTTCTGTGTGGTGTTTGTCTTGGGCTGGTGCTCGAGGTAGAACGCTGTGGCAGTTATGAACACAGGCTGGGGACAGTGGAGGCCAGGATTCTGGGAGAAGGACTTTAGCCTTGCTCTGTCCATGGATCTATTAGGGAAGGCTTATCTGTGACCCTTGGTGGCATCTGGAAGGATTGA
The DNA here is from genome assembly GCF_008632895.1 of Mastomys coucha. NCBI lineage: Eukaryota > Metazoa > Chordata > Mammalia > Rodentia > Muridae > Mastomys > Mastomys coucha. Next base: position 12,540,625 of record NW_022196915.1, on the reverse strand, counting down.
GCTGCCAGGGAGGGTATGGGAGAACTCTGGCTGTTTGGAGATGCCTGAGGGTCTGTCGTGAGTCTAGGAGTATGGCCACAATCCTGTGGAGAGGACTCTTTTTTTTTTTTTTTTTTTT
>NW_022196915.1:12534161-12540308 GCF_008632895.1 Mastomys coucha | reverse complement strand
TTATGGAGAGAACTCTTTAGGGTGTAATTAGTGTAGCTTTGGTATCCACAAAACTTCCCCTTCCTCTTAAAACAGTCGCAAAAGGCTGTGGACTTGTTTAAATCCTATCCAGCAAAAATGAAAGAAAGGAAGAGGGGGGAAAGAGAAGAGGGTTGTTATTTTGTGAAATTGCATTTCCCAGCCGTGAGCATGAGTCACAGGGTTTAGAGCTTCAGATTTCTTGTTTGGATAAACTTCTCTCTAAGAGGCCAGGGCTGTGGTGCCCTCAGTCAGGCCAGATTGGGATGATGGAACCGGTAGCTTCCTGGCATGGGACAGGTCTCCCAGTTAAGATGTAGAGGGACCCAGGAGCTGGTGCTCTGAGGCCAGTGAAGTGGCTGCTGCAGCCTGAACTTTCCAGGGTAGCAGGTGGGGCTGGCAAAGCAGATTCAGGTCAGAAATTACTGTCCAGTGGACTCGAAGTTTGGGCTTGTGGAGTGGAGGACTCTGGAGCTGGGTGGTGGTGGCCGCTGTGTCTTAGTGAGGAAATACTCAGTGCCACAGAACTGAACACTTTAAAATCGTTCAACTGGTAACTGTCATTATGGATAATTGATCACACACAAAAATATGCTCTTGATCCCAAGCCACCACTGTGGTGACCCTGAGGTGGAGCCCAGAAAATTGTTTTTGTTACTAGTTTCCAAGTCATTCAATACAAGTTTTGGATACTCATTTCATGTGTGAAGTAGTGGGCAGTGACTCACAGGGGTATGACAAGAAGCAGCTGTCTCAGTAAGTGCACCGTTCCTAGGGTTTGGCCCGTCACCATGGCCACCTTGTCTGATTTCCACTAAACCTGTCCTCCTGTGCTTCAGAAAGTGACCCTGTAGTCTCATTGCCTCTAGGATGGGGGCCGTGGCCTCTCAGGGAGCCACTCCATTCTGGGCTTGACCAAGGGGCTAAAGAATTGGTTCAGACCCCAGGCAGGCTGGTGCTGGAGTGCTCTGTCTTGGGTTTCATGCTGCACCAGAGGGCTACGGATCCATGTGATTCCCACACTGCAGGAAAGCTGTGTGCTAGCCCTGGACAACTCCAGGTATGGTGTCTGTGCTCTTCCATGCTCAGGCTCTGGTTAAAATAATGTAAGATGGATAGAGGCCCAGAGAAGAAGAGGGCCAGTTCAGGGTCACCCAGCAGGTGTCCAAGGTACAGTCTTACCTGGAAGATGAGATCTGAGTCCTCTCAGAGCTGAGTGATCAGTTTCTGAAGACGGACATGTGAAATTAGAAGCTACTCTTGTTGGAGTTGGCAGTCTGTACCCCATGCCCTAGACCGCTTCCGTTCTCCTTTCGTGCCTTCCCACACTAAAGAGACAGAAGCTTGCCCCTTCTCTAGGCTCCTGCCGGCCCGCTTTACAAAGGAGTCTAAGCTCTTGATTCTAGGAGCCTTGTTTCTCTATCAGCCTAAGGACTCCTGGAAGCAGTGCCTCATCTCCCCGTCAGCCTAGGGCCAGAGCTTATCCCTGCCATTTGGGGCATCTGAAGTGGACTCAGAGGACTCCAACCATTGTGTCCAGGTTCACCATTGACTTTCCCGGGGAAGCTGCTGCTTTCTAGTCTTGGCCCTTCACTAGGAAAGGGGAGCCCTTGGCCATTTCTTGCCAGCCCCACCACAGGCCCCACCTTTACTAAATTCCAGTGTGCCATGCCACCCAGAGCCTGTGATGCCTATAAATAGAGGCTGTATACACCAGGAGAGCCTGAGCCTCCCCTGCTTGTGAGCTCAATGGGGTGTCTGGTTCCTGTCATGTGAAGGTGGGAGAGGTAGCCACTCCCCGCTCCAAGCTCTCAGAGAGGTGGTGGCTCAGGCAGGCTGGGCTTCTCTGTGCACTGGCCTCCAGTTCTCCAAAATGGTAGCCACACTGCAAGCCCTCAAGTCTCTTCTTACTAGGTGAGGAATAGAGTCAACAAAGATGTGTCTGAAGTCTCTCCATACCCAACAAATGGCCTCCCATGAGGCCATCTGTATTAGTCACTTTTCTCGTTTCTGTGGCAAAATATCAGGTAAAAGGAATTTAAGGAAGGCAGGCTATCCCTTAGCTCACCGTCAGAGGGTACAGTCCATCAAGACAGAGAGGTGGTGCCATCAGGAGCCAGTGCACAATGGGAAGGGGGATAAAAGCTGTCGTGAACCCCGTTTGCCTTTTTGTTGAGTCCACGACCCGGCCCATGGAATGGTGCCTCCCACATTTAGGGTGGCTTTCCCCAAGTTGCTTAACCCAATCTGGAAGCTCCCTCACATACACGCTGTGAGATTTATCTCCTAAGTGATTCTAGGTCCGGTCAAGTTGAGAGCATTAACCTCCTCCACATCTGGTGTGGTGTGTCAAGAACCGATAGTAACAACAACACTCGCAGCTGTTAACATCATCACCGCGTACCCAGGGGTCTTAGGACCCAGACACGTGACAAAGAACTTTAGACTTCTGACCTCCCTTTACCCTTAAGGAAGCCTTAGGGGGTCGCTCTTGTTTTCCCACGGAATAGGCAGGACCCCTGTGGACAAACCCACAACTAGAGTTAAGATTTGAACTCAGACTGTAGATCTGTGTGGACCCTTGCCGGGTGGGCGGTATGTGAAAGCTTCCTTTGCCACAGCCCTGAATAGCCTCTGTTCCCACAGGCGCTGAGCAGCAGTGTGTATAGGAACGCTTCGCCCTACGGCTCCCTCAACAACATCGCTGATGGCCTCAGCTCCCTCACAGAGCATTTCTCAGACCTGACGCTCACCTCTGAGGCCCGCAAGCCCAGCAAGCGGCCACCTCCGAACTACCTGTGCCACTTGTGTTTCAACAAAGGACACTACATTAAGGATTGCCCTCAGGTAAGGCAACTCAGCCCAACTGGGCTCTCCCGAACTTCCTTCCCAGCTGGGTCTGTGGGTAGATGGGCACCCTGTTCTCCCCGGGGCCTTCTGGTCCCATGGTGCTGTTAAATAAGACAAGGCTCTCTGAGGTAGAGGGGTCCGGACCCCACTTGGGCCCGTGGTACTTGCTCAGCAATTTGCATGGGGGGGATTCTAGACCCAAACCAGGCCCCCATGTGAGATTCTGGCCCCTCGGGTCCCACAAGTGTTCCTGCAGAGTGGGTCCGGTTATAGCGGGGCAGGAGGCAGCCAGCAGCCTCTTCATAACTCTCTGAAGGCCCCATCTGCTCACACTCACCAGGAAGGAATGTGGGCTCCTGGCCAGGAATCCAGATGTGCACCCCCTCCCTCAGACCCACCACTGCCTCTTCAGCCTAGAGCAAGGAAGCATGAGGGTCCTTGCCTGTTTGTGCCTCAGAATAGGTCAGAGTAAAGGCATCAGGTGCCAAGAGGCCCGGCATCCCTCTCAGGGTACAGGGCTGGGAGAGGGAAGGGGCTGGGGGCAGCCCCTTTCCCCCCCCCCCCCCCCCCCCCCCCGTGCTTTGTTGTAGTGAAGCAAGGCATCTGTAGCCAATGCCACTCCCTGGATGGCTGGCTCCCTTACAGATACAGGATCCTGAGGAGAGAAGACGGCAGGAATCTTTTTAAGTGCAGTGTGAGCTTATCAGCGATCCTTTCCCCCTACTTTTTTTTCTTCTTTAATAATGTAGTGCTGGATTTATTTTCTATATGTAATGGAAATGGAATCCCATCAATTCTGAAAAGCTATGCTGTATTGCCCTCCGGATGCTGGAAACGGAGTGGAGCTGGGTGGGGAGCCAGGATGAGCTTGCTACCACTGCATCCTAGGCGTTTCTCAGGAAGGGCTGTGCCAGGCTTCGGGTCTTTGCTGCTTCAAGCCTATTTCCAACACAGCTCTGTTCGTGGTTCCAAGGAACTTGGTAGAGAAGCAGAACCCCAAGCCCACCCTATACCAGGTCAACCTCCACGGTGACGTGTGTGATTCCCCTACTGGAGCCCTACAAGGGCTCACTACTGATGGCCTCCCCCACACTCCACACCCCATCCTTCCTTGGGGGCAGCGAGCAAGAGGCCCTTGGAATCCTGTGACTTTGCTGGAGGTTGGGTTTCCCTCCTCCCCCGGGGCTCTCTGATTGGGCAGCAGAGCTCCCCTCCTCTTCCGGGGCTCTCTGATTGGGCAGCAGATAAGGACTCAGAGGCTGCCCATCCCTTCCCAGCTAAGTGCTCCCACATGCGTTCAGGACACCTCAAGAACTATCCCACCCATGGGCAGCTTGGGAAATGGGCAAGCAAGACCCACTCACATCAACGAGGAGACAGACCCTGTGCCAAATGTGTCCTGGCAGCCTTTCATGTAGTGCAGGTGACTGCCTGTGTGTCAGGCTCGTAAGAGCCTCTTTCTGGGAGGCTGGGATGAGTACTTTGAGCAAGGGAGAAACTCATGCAGAAGTTGAGCTGGTTAGAGGAGGAATCAGGATTTTAACCCAGGCAGGTGAGTCTTCCAACTACTGCATAGAGGGTCCCTCAATTTCCAGCACGGTGCTGATACTGGCTCTCCTTCACATTGATCGTTTGTCTCAGCTCTATGGCAGATGAGGGAGGAGGGGCCCATTGACAGCAGGACAAACGAGTCTCTGAGAGCTATAGAGCTGAGGACCCAGAATTGGTACTTGGTGCTTCCATGAGTACCTGGGCCACACCCATCTGAGATCTGTGTTCTGGCCAGCCTGGATGAGCTGTCTGAGGCTGTCTACTCTGATTTGTTCCCAAACCTGACGGGATCCGGGACTCCTGGAAGCCCAGGGATCTCCCTTCCTCCCTTCCTACCTCGGTGGGAGAGGTAGGGTTGGAATAAGGCAAAGGAGGACTCTACTAACTCCTGGACACAGCGACCTAAGGCAGGAAAAGAACCTGGCAGGGCCTGTCACGGTGAACGTGCTTGTTACAGGCTGTCTGAGAGTACTCTCTCCACTTAGACACCACTGTGAAGAGAGCACCCCCTCATCCCTGCTGGGTGTTGGATGGTGGGGATCCGGGTGGGCTGGAATTCAGTTGGATGCTATCCACCCTCCACTGACCACGAGCAGCTGCTGGGTCACATTCCTCTCTGACTCCTGAACCAGCTGGGGTTCTTATCCTATCAGGCATTGAACACAAGTCTTCCCGAAGAGAGGAAAGGATTATAAACCCATATTTCAAATGAAATTTTATACATCAGGTCAAAGTAATTAGTATGTAAGTGATGTGGTGACCCATCCCTGTACATCCGAGTCTGAGACAGGAAGATCACAGGGCTCATCGATGTCGTATCATGGGTTGTCTTTCTTTTTAAGGCCAGGTGGTATCCCACTGAACTGATAGGCATTCATCGACTCTCGTGCACAGCTAGGCTGCGTCTAACCATGACTGTGGGTAGTACTGCTGTGGGTGTGGCCTCACAAAGTTGCTGACAATCCTTGACTTGGGTTTTCCACTCTGGCCTTTCTTGTTTCTGTCTGTCTTTATTCTTGTTTCTCAGTGTGGAGGCTGAGGTTGGGTCACTGACTGTACACTTCTTCATTGTTATGGTTTCTTTATTTTTGTTATGAGATGTTCTCTCTCTATAGTCCAGGTTGCCCTCAAACTTGTGATCATCATGCCTTGGCCACATGCCGCCATACCTAGCCACACCTTCATTTTCATTTGGTTTCTTCCTCCCTCTTTCCTTTCCTCCCTCCTTCCTTCCCTCCCTCCCTCCTTCCTTCCCTCCCTTCCTTCTTTCCTTCCTTCCTCCCTTCTTTCCTTCCTTCCTCCCTTCTTTCCTTCCTTCCTCCCTTCTTTCCTTCCTTCCTTCTTCCTTCCTTCCTTCCTTCCTTCCTTCCTTCCTTCCTTCCTTCCTCCCTTCCTTCCTCCCTTCCTTCCTTCTTCCTTCCTTCCTTCCTTCTTCCTTCCTTCCTTCTTCCTTTCCTTCTTTGAAACAGAATCTTACATAGCTAGGCAGCCCTAGCTGTTCTTCCTTCCTTCCTTCCTTCTTCCTTCCTTCCTTCCTTCCTTCTTCCTTCCTTCCTTCCTTCTTCCTTCCTTCCTTCCTTCTTCCTTCCTTCCTTCCTTCCTTCTTCCTTTCTTCCTTTGAAACAGAATCTTACATAGCTAGGCAGCCCTAGCTGTTCTTCCTTCCTTCCTTCCTTCCTTCTTCCTTCCTTCCTTCCTTCTTCCTTCCTTCCTTCCTTCCTTCCTTCC
>NW_022196915.1:12505928-12533952 GCF_008632895.1 Mastomys coucha | reverse complement strand
ACATAGCTAGGCAGCCCTAGCTGTTCTTCCTTCCTTCCTTCCTTCTTCCTTCCTTCCTTCCTTCCTTCCTTCTTCCTTCTTCCTTCCTTCTTCCTTCCTTCCTTCCTTCTTCCTTTCTTTCTTTGAAACAGAATCTTACATAGCTAGGCAGCCCTAGCTGTTCTTGAACTCTTGATCTTCCTTCCTTCCTTCCTTCTTCCTTTCTTTCTTTGAAACAGAATCTTACATAGCTAGGCAGCCCTAGCTGTTCTTCCTTCCTTCTTCCTTCCTTCCTTCCTTCCTTCCTTCCTTCCTTCTTCCTTCCTTCCTTTGAAACAGAATCTTACATCGCTAGGCAGCCCTAGCTGTTCTTGAACTCTTGATCTTCCTTCCTCCACTGCCCAAATGCGAAATTGTGCCACCACCTATTTTCCCATCTTTGTGTGTGTGTGTGTGTGTGTAATGTGTGTGTGATATGTGCATGTATGTGTGTGTGATATGTGCATATATGAAATATGTGTGTGACATGTACATGTATGAAATATGTGTGCGATATGTGCATGTATGACATATGTGTGTGATATGTACATGTATGTAACATTGTGATATATACATGTATATGTGTGTGATATGTGCATATATGTAATATGTGTGTGATATGTACATGCATATGTGTGTGTGAGATATATGCATGGGTATGCTTCTATGTGAGACCAGAAGCTGGCATCTGGTGTCTTCTTAAGTCACTTCTCCAACTTTTTTTTTTTAAGATTTATTTATTTTATGTATATGAGTACAGTGTAGCTGTCTTCAGACACACCAGAAGAGGGCATCGGATCCCATTACAGATGGTTGTGAGCCACCATCTGGTTGCTGGGAATTGAACTTAGGACCTCTAGAAGAGCAGTCAAGGGCTCTTAACCACTGAGCCATCTCTCCAGCCCCTCCAACTTACTTTTTAAGCCAGTTCTCTCACTGGAATCAACCAAATCAGCTAGACTGGCTGGCCAACAAGCCCCAGGGATCCTCCTATTTCTGCCTCCCCCGTGCAGAGAATATAGGCACACGTGACCACACCAGGCTTTCACGTGGGTTCTGCAGATCCAAGCTCAGGCCTTTGTTGTGCCACTGAGCTAGCTCCCTAGGCCCCACACCTTTCTTCATCTTTGTCAATGTTTGTAAGTATGAATTGCTCCATGAGCTGCATTGCTCGCTGCAGAATGTCATGACTTTCATATGCCACCTACTATTTATTGGAGTTTTCCTTCTGGACCCTCTGGTTATTCGGAAATGTGTTGTTTAATAGCCACATATTTGTAAGCTTTCCAAATATCTTTTGATGATTTCTGAATTTATTCCACTGTGGTCAGAGAACATGCTTTGTATTGTTCATCCCTTCTAACTGCATTGAGGTTGTTGTGGAGCTCAGCATGTGGCTGGCCTGGAGACTGTCCTGTGAGAAGGTTGGGTGGAGCACGCTGGGCTGTCTGCTAGGCATGCTGGCTGACAGGGCTGTTTATGTCTCCTGTTGCCTTGTTGATGTTCTGCCCAGTTCTCTATCCATTAAATGCAGATACCAGTGTCTCCAACTACTGTTTCTGAATTTGTCTACAATTGTCTGTTTTTCTCCATGTGCTTTGGTGTTCTCTTATTAGGTATGCCCTATCTTTCTAATGGCTATATCTTTCTGATGAATTGATCCTTTTACCATTATAAAATACCCCTTTTAACTTTCTACTCTAGTAACATTCATTTTTTATTTTAAAGCCTGTAGCAGGAGTAGAGATGCAGCTCGGTGGTAGAGCATTTACCCAAGCACTTGCAAGCACATCTTGGGTTGAATCCATAGGACCAAAAGAAAATAGAACTAAAACAAACCCACCAAGTCTGTTTTTTCTTCTCACAGTGGTACACCTGGCTTTCTAGAAATTACTTTAATCCATTCAGATATTTGAATCTGAAGTGAGTCTCCTGAAAATAGCATCTTGAGTTTTATGCCCAATTCAAAAAAATCCCTGCATTTTGACTGGATTCTTTAATCCATTCACCTTTAGTATTATTGGTGTAGTTTGATTTACTTCTACCATGAGTTTCTGTTTTATACATTGTCTTCTTAATTCCTTATTTTATTTCTTTCCTTCCTGTTAGTTTTCTAAAACTAAAACATTTTAATTTTTAAAAATGATTTTAATACTACTTTATAGTGATCTACTTGTTGGATATGGTGTACATTATGCATCTTAATTCACCAGCATGACACACAGAACATACCACTCCCGCACAGCTCCCTGAGCTTGCTGTTTTGGGCCTTCAAGTGTTCACAGTGCTGGGTCTGTTTCTGTGTTTATCCTACATGGAGACTGTTGAGTTGCTTGGATGCACTGTGGTGCCACACACCTTTAATCCCAGCACTCAGGAAGCAGAGGCAGGAAGATCTCTGTGAGTGTGAGGACAGCCTGGTCTACAGAGTGAGTTCCAGGACAGGCAGTGCCACACAGAGAAACCCTGCCTTCAAAACCACCAACCAAAAGCTGTCATTAGATTGTGAGAGTTTTAGGCCATTGTTCCTTCCAATGCTCTTTCTACTCTTTTATCTTTGTTCTGTAGAAGAATTTATAAATGATCTTAATGTGTTGAGAATTATCCTTAGCTTAACTGGGGTAGAATGTACCTTGCTAGGTCTCCAGGTTGCCCATGAGCCCTGGCATTTCACAGAGGCAGCAAGGAGCTCTGATGCCTCTGCTAGGCATCAAGTTCAAGGCCAGCTTGGGATACATGAGACCCTGTTTAAAAGAAGAGGACACAGTAAAAAGATCAGGAGAGTAGTCTCCCAGGCTCTCTTCGCATGACACTGGGGCACTGTGAGAGATACTGAGTACTACAAGAAGAATGGAGCTGCCAAAGCAGGGGTGGGAGGTGATGGAGATCTGCTGCGTATGGGACAGCACTCCTTGTGGGTGGGGTTGTGCCAGGTTTGTCTCTAGTAGATGTCTTGTCTAGGAAAGCTTAGGAGCCAAGAGTGGTGGCACTTCATTCTTGGAAAAGCAAAACAAAATGTAACAACAACAACACCAGCCTCACAGTCCCTGCCCTGAGTATGCACAGCGGTGATGATATAGTTTTGAGGCCTGAAGATAAACAGTAAAGTGCCATCCAATAGCCCATAGGCCTCTCACCTTCTCAGTACATATGATAAAAGTTCTTTGGTTTTCTTCTCACAACACTGAGGCCCAGGGAAGTTGAGTGGCTTGCCCATGGTTATACAGCTGGTACCTTTCAATGCTTGGAACTCAGGTCCTCTGAGTCTAGGGCCCAGGCTTTTTTGTTTATGGCCTATATCCACTGCCTTTAAGATCAGAGGTTTTGTTTTGTTTCGTTTAAAAAAAAAAAAGAGGGACTGTTGGAAATAGAAGTCAAGAAGCCACACCTGCCCATTCTGACCAACTTGGTCATAACCTCTAATGGGTCCAGCCTCAGGGATCTGCTGCCTGGTAAAGCTGAGAGGTCAGGGTAGCATTGGACTGTCAGCTCTGGTGGCAATAGACACCTGTTGTCTGCAGAGAGGCCTAGGTAGTACCTGCTAGCTACCTGCAGGGTCATCTGGGCTCAAAGTGTTGATGTCTGCAGCCTAATGGGGCATGAGCCACAGTGGCTCTGAACCATGAATCCTCCAGCCTTTCTAGCTTGGCTTGTGTGTTTGGAGTCAGGGCTATGAAGACCTCTCTAACTGTATCTTGGGTATAGGCCTGCTTCTAGAATAGGCACAGCCCAGGTGGTGGCTCAAGAGTTTGTCCCACTCTGCCTAGGGCACTGTGGGAGGTATCGGGGGAGGAGCTAAACTGGGGAGGGAAGGCATCCCAGGCCTCTATGGGTGCTACATGCCCTTGTTCACAGCTGGCACTCCCATAGGAGAGGCAGGAGGTGTGGTCAGAGCAGGTGGTGAAGGCTTGCATGCCAGGCTGTAACCCTGAGCTTAGTGCTGAGGGCAGGGAAGCCATCTGGGTTTAGGTAACAGGCTCACGCTAACAGTTTAAAAGATCTGAGGGCAGGTTGGAGGCTGGGTGGAGCTCAGAGACTCAGAACATTGCAACACAGAGGAAAAATGAAAGCCCAAATCAGGAAACATTATACTTGAAGAAGAATCAAGAATCCCCTCCGGGGGACCGCTCCACAGCACAGATAGCATCAAGGCTACTCATAGTCTTTTTAGGGCTCCACAGAAATGGTTCTACTTTATATGGCTTAAGAGCATGAAAGGAAGTAAGTATCATCATCATCATCACCACCACCACCACCACCATCATCATCATCATCACCACCACCACTTTCATAAACATGTAATTAGAATCTGGCCTGGATATCCACACTAACACAGATAGAAAATATAATTTTAGTAACTTATAAAGGAAGGGCCACACAAAAGAAAAAGTCTGTGGGCATAAAAGTTAGCCCTAAGAGGAACTGGTGGCTATTTATAATTGGATGGTCTTGCTGATTTCAGGGAAATTCATACAGGGTCTGTATGCCACCAGGAAGGATCCTGATGCTGGTAAGGGAGTCCATTAGAAAAAGGAAAAGAGCCCTTGAATTTATAAGCTTAAAGGTCAAGTTCAAATTATTGTTCTGTATGTTGCTCTGCTGTGCAACACTGGATAAGTTGCCTAACCTGTCTGGGCTACTTTTCCACATCTGCAATTTGACCTTGCACTTCTGTGCAAGGACCCAGTGTCCTTCCTTTAGGACCTCCCTCCTCCCAGCATGCCAAGCCTGGCAGCTACCCTTTAAGCCTTGAACCTTCCTCACCCCCAATACTTTCTTGATGAGTAGTGGCCCTTGTGCTGAGGGAGGTCCATGGAGTGTTGTCACCTGCGCCTCCATGTCCAGCTGAGGGCTGGAGCCCAGGGGAGCACCGGCCTGAGTCAGCATGCCTGCCTGCTAATGTGATCCAGATGTCAGACGGAGCAAAATCATCACCCCCACCCAGCTGGCAGCTCGGGTTTCTTGGAGATTGCAAAAGAAAAAGGAAAATAGAGCAGAGAGAGATCAGATCCCAGAACAGCTGAAATCTTAGGATGTAAATAGTTTCAGAGTCTTGCTAGGGGAGGCCATTGGCCTTCTGCCTACCCTGCCTGGCCTGCCCTTGGACCCCAGCCCTGCCTCCTACCACAGGCCAGAGGCTCCAGTCCCTGAGGGCTTGGGTGTTCAAAGACGATAAGCAGCGCTGACGGGCCATAGCTGACCCTAGCCTGCGTTGCCAACTCTCTCATTCCAGTCCTGACCTCATAGCAGGTTTGTTATTCTCTGGAGTCTGAGTGGATGGAACTGCCCAGGGGATAGATGGAGAGGGACCATGGATCTGTGGGGTTTCCCCTAAAGAACTCAGGCTAGGGTCTGGAAGTTCCTTAGAGCCACCAAGCTGAGTGGCATGGAGAGCTGAAGGGAGTTATCCTGTTCATTGAGCGCAGCCAGGCCCTTCCCTCTGCCTGTGAGCTCCTCCCATAGGACAGGACGGACAACGGAAAACTCTCAGGCTGGAGTTTAAAGCCTCCACTCAGGCCAGAGCAGCTGTAGCTTGGACTTGGTTTAAGTGTGCTTCTCAAGGGCTCATGTGTGGGGAGCTTAGTTCTCACAGTGCTGATGGACGAAGTGAGAAGCGGTGGCCCTTTAAGAGGCGGGGCCTCATGGGAGATGGTTAAGTCCTTGGAAGGAAAGGAGGTAACTCTTCCAGGACCCTGGTTGTGTTATTCTGAGAAAGCAAGCTTCTTCCTTTGCCAGGTGACCCCTTAGTCTTTCTAGTGTGGGTGGCCTTCTCCGTAGGAGCTTCGAAGGACTTGATGTTAGGACTTTTAGCCAAAACTGTGAGTTATATAAACCTATTTCCTTGGGGAAGTATGAGCTTCGGGTATTTTATTATACAACAGAAAGTAGAAAGGAGCACTAGTGAGCTGGTGGGGAAACTGAGGTGTCCTCACAGAACCTGAGTTAAGATAATTTTAAGATCGGCAGGGCTGGGGGAAGCCAGAAGAAGGGGAGGGAGGAAGGAGGAGGAAGAGAAGGGAGAGGAAGGAGGAGGAGGGAGGCAGAGGGGAGCAGTAGGAGGAGGGAAGAGGGGATAAGGGAAGCTTACAGCATCATTCTGTGATTCCCAGGAGGAATTCTGGGCTGGGAGCAGGTGGCAGGTGGCAGGGGGAATGACTCCCCTGGAACCAAGGGTGGCTGCCTGTGGGGACCTGAGCTGTCCTGCTCAAGCACCTGAGACAGGACCTGGAATGTCCTCAGGAACACGGCTGGGGGCCTGTGACTGCTGCTTGGCCCAGCCTTGTGGGTTCTGGTGCTGGGAGGTGACAGGACTCATGTTGTATCCTGGCCTTCCCTTCCTCCTCTCTGAGACGTCCCTGCTGCCTCATACCATGCCAGTGTGGCCTCTTTCCAGCTGTGAACCTCTGGGAAAGTGAGCCAGTCTTTCTAGGTCTTGTTTCCTCCTATTTCTAGTAAAGAGCCTGAAAAGTCCTGCCTCAAAGCATGCTGGGAGCCGAGCCTCTGTTTATCTGAAGCTCTCCCTACACTCTCTGAGCACTTAAACTAAATCTGTTATGTGGATGTTGTTATTTTTAGGCTTAAGGTCAGCTCTTTCAAACTGGTTTGGGGTGGTCCCAAAAGTCTGGAGCGTGCCTCAAAGCTGTGGGGTCTCCCAGAGGGCTATGGGTCTCCCCTCTTATCCTCTGTCCACAGAAAGGGCTGTTTCAGGGATGGGTTGTAGGGAGCTAGGTGACAAGGCTGTTTCTTCAGGGACTTGGGAGGAACAGGGGACAGTTCCAAGAACTTGGGACCACGCGGGGAACTTTCAGAAAGAAGCGCAGGAGATCTGTTCTGTCCAGGGTGGTACTCCAAGGAACAGCTGGGGGGAACACAACTGTCAACTCCTGTTGGCTCCCACGGAGGGATGGACTTGGCAAGTCCTCAACCTACCTAGCACAGACAAGAGCGGATAGCTGCAGAGGCGGCAAGAGAGTGGAGGAAGAGGGGTGTGGTGCAGGGCACGTGACCGGAAGGAGCTAGCTGTGGACCTGGTTTCACATCCTCAGCTGATGGTTCTCTTTTTAAGCATCCTACAGGACAAAAAGGAGGCCCCAGTGTCTTCATGATCAGTGAGGACTTCATCTCCTAGATCTTGAGGGATCAGATAAGGGCAGAGCCTGGAAAAAAGGGCTCATCCCTTAGCCTCGAGTAACTTGCAAGGCCTAGAGAATGGAGTGCCAGAACAAAGCAAACTGATCTGTGTTGGTCAGCGCATCGTCACCATCATAAGGTGTCTGACACAAGCTGGTGCTCTAAAGAGGTTTAGTAATCGAGCTTGGAGGTTCTATCAAATGGTTTAGCTTAGGCTCAGGCTGGGGCCACCCTGTGGCTGCGTGGCCGCGTGGGTAATGGTGGTGGTAGAAACACACGGGAGGATGGGAGTGATTCAGTACAGAATAGGGAGAGAGGCAAGGGCTTGAGCTTTTCACGTGGCTTGTGTTTATCTTGGGACTGTTCCAGGATGAGCTGGCTTTGAAGGCCCATGGTTCTCACAGAGCCTTCCTGAACTGGACTCAGACTTTAGCTTTGTGCTTGCCCACTGCATAGCCTTGGCCAGGAATGGATTCTCTTGCCTTGCAGGGTGTAGTGGGGTATGTGGGCGCCACACTGCCTCTACCCTACTTGGCCTCCCCTAGCATTTGGTGTGTACAGCTACTCTTATAAGCTTTGTTGTTGCTCTTAAAGCCGTTGGCCCCAGGACCTCATCCACCCTCACTGGTAAACTGAGGCTGGGGCTAGAGTAGGACTCCTGAGACACTGGACCCTCCTCTTGCCTTCCCATTGCCTCCAATGGCTATTGAGCCTATATTCTTGGGGACACATGCATGTACACACTCATATACCTACGTGCACATACATACACATACATGCGCACAGAAACGTGTATACACATATGCACACACCTCTACACGCACATGCATACACATGTGCACACATACATACACACATGCTCACACTCAGTATTTCCCAAGCTGCTAAGCCCTGCCTCATGCACACCCCATTGCTTTAACTTAGCTGCTTCCCTCCCGTCCTCTTCAGAGCCTAACTCGAGCCGGCCTCCCTTGGGACTCCTCCCCAGCCATCCCACGCCTGTGGGAACCTGGCCTTATGGCTGGGATGATTCCTGCTTCCTTCAGCTTCTCACAGGTTCAAGCTCCAGAAGGCCAACAGGTCCTCTAGGATCCGCTGGAGAGCGAGGAGGCCTGAGGCTCGGCTGAGGTGAAGGCAGGATAGGAAGTTGGTTGCTAGGTAGGATTGTTCATTGCTCTGTGTCAGCTTCAAGGGAGTTTAGAAGCAGGATAGTCAACTAGGTGGCCCTGAATAAGTCTCATGCCCTTGCCATGACTCAGTTTTCACTTCTGTATAGTGGGTCTATGGACACACATCCAGCCTGTCCCTTAGGGCTTCTGTGAGAATCTCTTGAGCTGACAAGTTACAGATGAAAGGAAACCCAGATAGTAAAATTGAAGGGCCTAAAAAGGAGTGACCGTTTGTGGACGTCAGTAAGCTAGCCTGGAGTGTGGTCCTTGAGCCAGCTGCTGCTTTGAGAGGCTGAGAAATGCAAGCTGGGATTGAGGGTATGGCTCAGTGGCAGAGCTCCTGCCTACCACAGGATCAGTTTCAAGCAGCAGCAGAGTGGATGTGATCTCAAGCCTTCTGGGTCACTTCTGCCCTTCTGCCCACACCAGAGTTCAGGAACCACTGTCCCTCAGCACAGTGACCCTTACTTTCCTTGTGGAGTCAGCATCATGGGCCTTCCTTCTTGAGCCTGATGGGTTCTTGCCTAGGAATTCTCACCTAGTTACAGGAAACTACCTTGCTAGTCTGCTTAGGATGCAGAGGGCTGGCAGCCCTGGTGAGGCTGCTCCAGTTGGCTTGGGTGTCAGCAAGGCCTGTGAGGGCTGGGACAGGGCAGACAGAGTTGGGGGGAGCACCCTCAGCTGGGTGCAGGAAGCTCGGGCTTCCTCTAAGCGAGCCAAAGGCGTTTATTTATACCCAAGCAATCACTATCTATACCGGACACAGCAAAAGGGCCAAATCACAGCTGGAGTGTTTGGGTTAGACGGACGACGACATGGCTTTCTAATTGGTCAGGAACACACCAAAAAGGACACCGAGGGCCTCCATCCCCTGAAATGGATGGGCTTGCAGTGTGAGGTCTTCAGCAGACCAGGGAGAGGTGGAGGCAGACTCTGTCCAGCCTCCCACTCTGAGACAGCACTTTATCATTGACATACATAACACTGTCATGTACAAAGGCCACGCTGAACACCGTGCAGGGAACTGAGTTGTAGATATAAATACACACACACACACACACACACACACACACACACACACACACACTCATATACTAAATTAATTGTAAATTAATGCTTTCGTGTTGATCTGCATTCAGAGCTATCCTGGGGTGTGTGCACCTCACAGGTTTCAGGCTGGACATACCTAGAGCTCTAGACAAGAGAAGCCACATCCTTTGTCTAAGTCCACAGCTAGGCCTATATTGCCACAGCAGAAGTCCTGGATTTTAACTGCTGTCTCCAAAGTCTCTCTTTAGAAGAGGCCTCCTGGGAGTGAGGATTGGCATTAAGGACCCTGGTGACCCTCCTGGAGGCTGTTTGGTTGGCAGTGCACATAAGAGGGGCCAAAGGTTGTCTTGGAGGCTGTCCCTCCCCCTTCTCCCTCCCCCTCACTCCCTCTCTCCCCCTCTCCCCCTCTCCCCCTCCCCCCTTTCTCTGCAAGGCAACTGAATCCCTGAAGCTAGAGGGGTTTAAAAAGGGTTCAAGGAGAGGCTTTGGGGCCCTGAGCCTGTTGTAGAGGCTGGGAGACACTTCTGTGTGTCCTTGGGCTGGTTGCTTATAGTCTCTGTTTCCTTATAACAGGAAAGAGGGGTTGAACCCAATCAAGGATGCTCCTCTCAGACGTCCCCTTGGGAGTACCTGGGATGTTTTGTCTTGTTTATTTGGAGGTGCAGCAGGTGTTGGCTAGAGCAGTCTGGGACACAGACTTGTCTGTGTGTTCAAATGACGGCAACAGACAGCTGAGCAAATACGGTACCCATTGTGAAATGGCATGGTGTCCAGGTGGGAGGACCTGCAGGGGAGCAAGTTCCACGTCCTTCTAAGGTTCCATGGCTTCTGCTTCCTCATGCCTGTACTTCATCCCAGGATCTCAGTCTGAGCAGCCATAGAGCTTGTGACCTGGAAACAGGCTTCCTTCCAGGTGGCTCTGGTTCGAGCACTTCTGGTTGTGTGGTTTCAGATCTGAGGCTCTCTGATCCGACCATCGCTGAGTTCTGCATTCTAAGCCTCACACAGGTGTCTGGATTCTCACGGGCTCTCACTCTGGGCAGGAAGCCTCTTGCTTGAGCATAGTGTGCATGGCTATCCCCATTCTAGAATCTAAGACATGGCGCTGTTGTAGGCTTAGCTCTGGCAGAGTCTACACTCAGTACCTCTGTGATGGTCTGCCAGTCCATCTAGGCCAATGGCTACTGGAGCCAGGGGTCTGGCCTTTGTCATCTTGAGATGAAACAGCGAGCTGTATAAACCTGGACACAGGCCACTCTGTCTAGGCTTGGGGGGGCAGTGAAAAGGGGAGAGCAGGACCCTGTAGAACTCCTGGCTCTGCCCCCAACACTACAGCCAGAGGAGTCAAAGCTAGAGGAGACAAAAGGCCCCTTCTGCCACACAGCACGGACAGCTGACACAGTACAGGCACCTGGAAGCATCTCTTAGGTATGTTTTGTATCAGTACATCTCACAGCAGAGCTCTAGGTGCCAGAGTAGCAGGTTAGGCTTCAGCATGAGGGGCTGTCACATGCAAAGACCCCTCAAACTCTGCACTGACAAACACACCCCAATTCCAAGTGGAGAACAGATACCTAGGAGGGGATGAATCGCTTAGTAAGAGCGGTGCCCTGTCTTCCAGCTGTTATTGAATGGGCCTTTTCCAGTTAGCCTGGTCTAGGCCTGGCTTTTTATATAGAACCGTTGTGGTTTTTTGTTTTTGTTTTTGTTTTGTTGTTGTTGTTTTTGTTGTTGTTTTTTTGGTTTTTCGAGACAGGGTTTCTCTGTATAGCCCTGGCTGTCCTGGAGCTCACTTTATAGACCAGGCTGGCCTCGAACTCAGAAATCCGCCTGCCTCTGCCTCCCAAGTGCTGGGATTAAAGGCATGCGCCACCACCGTCTGGCGAACCATCGTGTTTCTATAGGACACAAATGACCTTCGGTCCTTCTAGGGTAACAGAGAGCATCCCAGGAGTATATACTCATTGTCTATAGCCTAGAGACTTCACCAAGCCTAGGAGGGCTCTCTCTGACCCTAGGCTATTTTCAAGCCAACCAGACCATACAGTCATGCCTAAGGACTGGTACCCCACCATACTCCCTCTACCCCCACCTCAGCTATGCTAGAGCGTCAAACGTGGAGCCATGACACAGAAGGTGGGCTGTAAAACATCACGCCATGTGTCCCTCACTCTGTGTGACTTTGAAAATGCCCCTGTACCTCTCTGGTTTCTTCCACACTGAGGGACAGCAGAATATGGCTGACAGAATGGCCACAAGGATTCAGCTAGATCCTGTAAGGACTAACCTGGCACACCGAGAAGGGGCAGAGGCTGCCCATATGCCTGCCAGCTTATCAATCTTGGCACAAAGCCTGCCTTGGAGAGAGTTTGTGTTTGCTGAAGGGGACCGGGTGGCCACCCTTATAGCCACTTTAGGAGTGAAATTATGCTTTTTTGGAAAACCTGGGTTTTTAAGAGGCTATCAAGGTACAAGGAGGAAGAGTCTGAGAACACACAAAGTACTAGGCACATTGGTAATGGTGAGGGATGATGATGATAGTGACGGTCACGCTGATGATGATAAAGATAGTGATGATGATAAAAGTAGTGGTAATGATGGTGTTGGCAATGCCATTGATGGTGGCGGTGGTAATAGCAGTGTTGGTGATGATGATGGTGGTAGTGATGGCAGGGATGCTAATAGTGACAATGATGATTGTGATGATAGTGATGATGGAGGTGGTGGAGTCATAATCATGACGATGGCTACTCTAAACAAAATTTCAACTGTGTGTCAGGCATTTGCTTTCAACCAGCCAATCGCTGTTCTCCCCACTTGGATGATGGGATGATGATGCCAACCTAAGACTCAGAGAAAGGCAGAAATTCCTCGATACTCTTGCTGCTACTCGGTGGTGTTGGCGTTCAAACCCGAGTCTCTTGTGCATGAAGAGATCTGTTTTCATTTGCCATCACTGGATGAGAGGTTGTGAGCCACTAGATGGGTCCTGGCCACCTCTCTGTGGGGCCACAAATGGCCCATGGCAGGGACAGATGGCTTTTTCCCCCCAGGAGAGATGGAAGAATTGTGGAGTTTCCCCCTCTTTCCTGCAGGGTCTTGTCTTTTCTTTTCCTTTCTTTTTTCTTCTTTCCTTTTCTCCTTTCATTCTTTCCTCCTTTCTCTCTCTCTCTCTCTCTCTCTCTCTCTCTCTCTCTCTCTTTCTTTTTCTTTTTGGTCATTTTTATAGAAATCCAGAGCTTCCATGACTATGCACCCACTCTCAGCCCACCATGGCTGTGGAGATGCACATGTGTGCAGAACTCCTGAAGCAGGGCATTGCGTGGGGGGGCATGCCCTTCGTGCCAGGCCTGTGTGTATTACAACAGGGCCAGGGCTGCACTGTGTGCCTCTCTTTATCCAGGAGCTGGAGTTTAGAGGGGGCTTCACCTGCGGTTGGTTTGAGATGCTGCTTTTTTTTTAAAAAGATATTTATTTATTTATTTATTTATTTAATGTCTATGAGTGCCCTATCTGCATGTACACCTGCATGCCAGAAGAGGGCATTGGATCCTATTACAGAAGGTTGTGAGAAACCCTATGTGGTTGCTGGGAACTGAACTCAGGACCTCTGCAAGAGCAGCCAGTGCTCTTAACTGCTGAACCATCTCTCCAGCCCTGCTGCTCTTCTCTTGGCCACTCTCAGTCACTATCATTTGGCTTAGCAGGAGGATCCAGGTCATCCTGAGGTGTGAGGGGCAAAACTCTCTCCTGCTTTACCCTCTATGCTCTGCGCTGCCTGGCCCGGCCTGCACATAGGTTCAGGGCCTACATGGACAGAGCTGAAGCACCAGCCCCCTATCTGCTCCCTATTCCTAGGTGGTATCCCAGCTTCCAGGATTCTTGCTTTTTAGGCCACTGGAACACGGCCAAGATGGGACCAACAGTGAGGACCCCACATGGCACCTGTGGGCAAGTTGCTGGGACTGGGGATGTGGGAGCTGCTGGGGACTTACCTAAAGCCTCTGCCTCAGCTGTAGCAGTAGGGAAGCACAGAACCCCTGGAGGCTGTCCTGGGGTGTGACAGCAGGCCTCTGGAAGTGAGGGCTCAGATACTGCGACAGAGTTCCAAAGAGTGGATAACGAGCCCCACCAAAGCATGAGTCTGGGCCATGCAGGCAAGGCAGCAGTCCCTCTTTCTTATACTCTCCACAGCACTGAATACGGAGCTCTGGAAGTCTCTTGCCCAGAGCATCCTCTGCTGTGTGGAAGGCCAGTGGGCGGCAAGGAGACCTGGGGGGGGGGGCGCATCTGTGCCTCCAGTCTACTAGGTGCCTGATGGCTGGAACCTTGGGCTTTCTGTCCTTCTGACTCAGGTGTCACTTGCCCTGCCTGAGCTGCTTTGCTGTGTCCCCAGCCTCTTTCTCATTCACCCTCCTTCCTGGACCCAAGGAATCACTCTGGGGCCTAGCAGGTAGCTTGGAACTTTGAGGCCCGCTTTAGAGTGCTCCACATGCCCTTCCACCTCACCTACTGGGGCAGAATCTGCCTGCATCTGTGTAATTACAGAATGCCCAGCCCTGCCCCAGGACCAGCTTTGGGGTGGATCCTTTCCCAGTGCTCCCATCCGTTGGCCTCATGTCATCATGTGGCTGTCCCACGCGCTGTGTCCTGCTCTGATGTGGCTGTCCCACACACTGTATCCTGCTCTGGACTTGGCCAGATCTCCTCCATCCATCTCTGTTGGATAGACACAGCTGTGGCCAAGGCTCCGCCCACGTCACAGGCACAGAGAAGCTGGCCTGCAGAGTGCTACTTCAGACTTCCTGGGTCTCAGAGTCTCTCCCTGCCACCATCCGTCTGTCACATGTGGCCAGAGAGATTTCAGAAGGCCACAGGGACTTGTCCATACCAATCCTAAACTGTGGCTTCTCATGGCTCCTGGGCTAAAATCCAGCCTCGTGATGGAGTCCTGGGGCCCCTAAGGCCTAGCCTCTGCTCCTCCAAGGCCTTCACTTTCATGCTTTCTGTCACCCAGCTCTGCTCCGATGGCAGCGAACCATTTCACTGTGATTTCCTCTGGCACCCCCCACGCTCCTTGACACCCCCTGATCCCTGCTTTTCTTCCCCAGCATGCCCTGTGATGGGCAAATCAACGGTCAACTGGTTTCTCTTCTCTGTTCATTCACTATTTATTAAGCTCCTACTGTGTGCGCGGCATGGACCACAGTGAACAAGGAAGACAAGGGAAGAACAGTTCACACTCCTGCGGTGGTGACAGCAAAGAAACAGAGACACCGTGATTGATATAAGTCATAGCTCAACAGGACCATCAGGGACCACCTCTCTGAGGACGTGACAACTTGATTAGAGACAAATGAATCAGAGAGAAAATGTGTGATGTCCTGTGGCAAGGTCATTCCTGGCAGAGAGAAGAGCCAGGGCCCAAAGCCCCCAAGGACATCCAGGCAAGGAGATTCTTAGCCTGATGGCTCCAGCTCGGAGAGCACTCAGGCTGCTTGGGACGGGCTAAGGCCCCCAATTTTAAGAATGTCCCCAGTGCCACTGTCCCTTCTCTCTGTACCCCTGCCTCAAGCTGGGCAGCTCTTCTCTAGGGAGCACAGATGGGTGCTTGTCTGAGAGTCCTCCTCCCCCCACCATCCCAACATGTGCAGTGGGGACAGGAAGTGTTGGATCTCGCCTCCCAGCTGCCTGGTGGGATGCCACCAAGCCAGCCAGGACAGCCTGCTTGGGAAGGGACAGAAGCCCCATTGAGCCAGCTCTCTGGGCCAGCAGGGACAATAGCCACACTGAGAGCTAGGAACATTAGCCAGCATGCTTGTCCAGGAAGTTGCCAGGACGCTACTGCCCTCTTCTGTGCCACCCTGCCCCCAGCCCTCTCTCCTCTGGCTTCTCAGTTTAGGGGCTGGCAGATGCCTGTGGCCAGTTTGCTCTGGCACTGGCTGCTTTGCACTGGATCCATGCTGTCCCTGAAGAGGAAGAAGTACAGAACCCTAGGCATACTGCCTACAGATAGGCACAGGTGCAAGGGCTGGAGGAGCCCATAGGGGAAGGGATGTGCACCCTGAGAGCTGAGTAGGAGGGCTTCCAGGAGGAAGAGTCGTGGTTCTAAGGTATGTATGTAGCCAGGGTCATGCTTTGAAGGCACAGTATCCATGAGGCATCAAAAGAGCTAGCTGGTATGAGGCCAAGAAGAGGAGGGAGAGGTGGGGGGAGGAGGAAAAAAAGGAGAAAGAAAAGAAAGAGGAAGAGGAGAAGAAGGAAGAGGAGAAGAGAGAAGAGGAGGAGGAAGAGGAGGAGGAGGAAGAAGAGGAAGAGGAAGAAGAGGGAGAGGAAGAAGAGGAGGAAAAGAGGAGGAGGAAGAAGAGGAAGAGGAAGAAGAGGGAGAGGAAGAAGAGGGAGAGGAAGAAGAGGAGGAAAAGAGGAGGAGGAGGAAGAAGAGAAGGGAGAGGAGAAGGAAGAAGAGGAGGAGGAAAAAGAGGAGGAAAAAGAAGAGAAGGAGGAAAAGAGGAGGAAGTAGAGAAGAAGGAAGAGGAGGAGAAGGAAGAAGAGGAGAAGGAAGAAGAGGAGGAAAAAGAAGAGGAGGAGGAAGAAACCATGGTCGGGACCACCCATCACTCAAACCATTTGCTTCTTAATCCTGAGTGCTGTCTATAGGTGGGATATTTTTTCCAGAAAGATCTTCATTGGCATCCTGTTGCAGTTGCCTTCCAAGTTCAGGGGCAGCTGCAAATTCTAGGCAAATCCCTGGTGGAATGCACCTGGGGTAAACACCCAGGTGCAGATTGACCTTCCTGACCCCTACACACCCCCACCCCCACTTGCTGACAGTTAGGAAAACTGAGCCCTGAACCACAGACCATGGTGGTGAGTGTGGGGGTGGGGGTGGGGGTGTCAGGGAGTCACCTTTAAGCAGATCGAGTCATGAAATTTCAGATTCTAGGAAGGGTCCATATTGCCCTCGATACCCTCCCTACAGTGTGGCTTCTACTCAGAGTCAGATCCCTGTTGCGCTCCATTCTAGTGTCCTATTCCTTCCCAGCAGTCAGAATTCTTCCAATAAGATAGTTGCTGTGTGTCCTTGTCCACTGACTGAAAGTTCGCCAGGTTGGGGTGTGTCATATTCTAGAGCCTCAGATATATTGCCGCCTAGCACATTCTGGTTGAGATATGAATGGAGTGCCATGGGGCAGGCGGGGAAACATACTCAGTCATGGACTGACTGTAACCTAGCACTTTCCAGGTGCTCCTTCACCCACCACTGACCTACCAAAGACAAGCAGGGGACCTAGGGACAATTTGGTAGTCAGACACATGTCACTACATAGGAAGCAGCCAGGCCAGCTTCTACAGACCCTGCAGAGAAGCTGAGGCTTGGGAAGCTAAGTCACAAGCCATCGATCTTGCAAGCAGGGCAAAGAGTTGAGCTGGGGTTGCCTGGCTTCTGTCCAGGCTCTGGAACTCCTGCTCTGGCCATCAGCAGCCATGTCTACAGCCCAGGGCCGATGGCTCCTGATGGCTGGGCCCATCAGGGCCACAGATGCCGGTGCCAATGCAAACACTGGTGGGGAGGTGGGGGCAGGAGGTGTGGCTGTCCCATTCCTCTGCTTTCCGAACAGACCGCCACAGAGCACAGCCAAGCAGCCAGGTCTGCACTGCAATCATTGTTCCTGTGATGGTTTCCAGATGCTGCAGACTCACAGGTTTGGAGCTTGGCCAAGGAGCCAGCCCTCTTTCCCCAACAAGCCACCCCTGCCAGTCCGGTACTACATTGCTGGGCCATCCATCCAGCCTCAGGCCGACACCTTCAAGCCTGCAACCTGCCCAGCTCCTGAGCCAAGGAACCCAGGCTGCATTCTTGGATCTCATTGTTAACTTCCTGTGTGGCTTAAGGTTGCTTGCCTTCTCTGAACCTTATTTCCTGGGCTATAGCCCGGGCACCAACGATAGCATCTCAAAGCGGGACCTCTGGCCAGCAGCAGCCCCCCAGGAACGAATTGAAGATGAAGATTCAGGGACTCCAGGGTTGGGGCCTGCACTGTTACTGTGCCCCTCCTCTGTGGCTCAGGCATGAATAGTAGTCCTGTAGACTCTGAGGCCCTGGGGTCAGAAAAATAAGAGCTGACTTTAAAGACGTGTGGCTTTGGGGAGCCACGAGACTTTGCTTGAGGTAAGGGAAAGGGGTTCAAACACCCATCTCAGCGTGTGACAGGGTGGCCATGCCCTAGGGAGATGCCAGCTCCAAAGTTACGGGTCTTTGGGACAGACACTGTGTGAGTGCTGGTCTGTACCTGGGGCCACTGCTCATCAGCACCTCAAAGGAGCTGTGCGCAAGAGCATGCGTGTACACCCATCACTCAGCAGCCTACAGTGAATTCTGGAGCTGAATGAGAAGCTCTGTAAAATGTAAGAGACCAGAGGGCTCTGGGCACAGAAGGTTATCGGGGAAGTTTCTAGAAGAAATTATGGCTTCCTTTAGATCTGACTAACTTGACACAATATGCCAGGCTGTAGGAGGGAGGTGGGCACTGAGGGCAAGAATGTCCAGTCACTAACCAACCCTGATCTGACTGATTTCTGTAATGGCTTCCTCTCCTTCCTCCTCTGGATTCTTGTGGGTGAGACTGCCCATAGACAAGGCCAAGGAGACCAGCTGGAAATGAGACTGTGCAGGAAGCACTCAATATAATGTGTGAAGTCCACCCTGGGTTTGAACCCCACCTCTGCTACCTCCTGACTGTGTGACCTTGAGTGAACTGCCACCCTTTCTGTGCCTTGGAATCCTCATCTGTAGGAGTTTATAGTATAGCTGCTGGGGAGAAGCTGCACCCAGCGCAGGAAGCTGTGGAGTGAGTGCTCCATCCTTTGGCCTGCAGAGCAAGCACTGCTGCTCTGGAGGGCAGTGGGGAAGGGTGAGGTCTGCAGCCATGGTCCAGCCCTCAGATACAGAAGCAGGGTGCAGATGGGGATTGCTGGCCTTGCTTCCTGCTGTGGCCTTCTGGCCAGGAGACTAGCAAGAGGCTCTTCACCTTCAGGGCACTCTTCTGAAGAGGTGGGACACTCTGAGGTGTTCTACCCACAGGGTGGCCCCTCACACCCACTTCTCTCATTTCCAACACCAGCTAATGCCCAGGGATCATCGGAGGAACTGTAGATGCTACAACTGGCCACAGGGGGCCTCTTGACTCCCACCCTGCCCACTTGCATCACCACAACTGGACCTCATACCCCAGTGACAGAGTCAGACAATAGTCAGAGGTCCAGGGTTCAAGGCCACCCTCTCCTTCACTTAGTGACCTTAGACAGATAACTTAACCTTTCTGGGCCTTTGTTTCCACACCTGGAAATAGTTTCTAGGAAGTCACAACTCTAGTGTGTAGCCAGACTCAGCTGGTCTGGGTACAATCAGTGCCTATGGCTCTTGGGTCTCCTGTGGGCTCAGAACTCTTGTGCTCATAGGTATGCAGCTCAAAGCTTGCTTCTGTCAGCTGTCCAGGCGAGGAGGAGGGGATTGATGTGAGTCTAGAACTGAGGATGGGAAGGCAAGCTAGGCAGCCAGCAGCTGAGGAAGCCCCAGCCTCAGGCTCCTGCCAGAGCTGCCCCAAACAGCTGACTTCAGCGTCCCCCATCCAGGGTGGAGCGGATCTCTTTTTTGGCACTTGGCCACCCCACACCCTTCCCCCATTGCTATTTTGAGCTGAGCTCACTGTCCCCTCCTCCCATAGCTGTGGCCCTCACACTCAGAGTCTCACTGCAGCCTGTAGCCTTTCCACCTCTTACACAGTCACCTGCCGGCTCTAGGACTGGGCAGGGCCTTCCTCCAGCCAGGTGGGCAGGCAGTCTTTCCAGGGAAGACCTCATGGGATGCACAGTAGACTGCACAGCCAAGGAGAGTCATCTGAGGGGTGGGCAGTACCCTGCCTAGGGTAGACCTAGCCTCTCTCCAGGTCTCCTGTCTGAGAGACCTGTACTCTTTATACCTCTGCTCGAAATCTCATGCCCAGGGCTTCTCTAACCACTCCTAGAAGAAGCAGGAAGGCCCTTTCATGGACACACACACACACACACACACACACACTATGGTGAGCCAGGAAAGTTTGCAAAATGTCTTTAAACACCGAGATGAACTCCGAATTTGGCACGCTGGAGATGGGTTTAGGGAAGGACATGACCCAGACCACACAGTCCCTTGAAGTCCAGTCTTCTCTAGAAGAGGTTCTCAGCTAGCCACTAACATGGAACATCGGAGTCAGACTACTTGGAGACCAATTAACCCCAGGGAGACTGGGTGGAGTGGCCTTTGAGCTTTGCCCTTGAAGGATATTGGAAAAGCATTAGCACTCCAGGCTACCAAAGGAACAGGGTAGGGCTGTGCGTACTGTTATGGGTGAGAAGTTGAATTTTGTTTTTAAAATTTTGAGTCTGAGTTTTACAGAAAGAGTTAATAAGGGCTAAGGTTAGGGCAGCTGAGGCCAGATGGAAAGGGGCCTAATGGTCATGTGCACATGTGCACACATGTCATCTCTCTCCTGCAGTACTGGGCACCTCGAGTCTGGAGTGGCCACTGGAGTACTTGTTGGGGGACTGGTTAGCTGAACTGGGGTCATGTCTGCTGCAGGAGAGAAGGGAATCACTGGGAGAAAGGACCTGGTGGGTGAATATACAGTACTCATGTGTACACAGGGTCCTGGACTCTCATGGGAAGTGGCGGACAGTCACCGGCAAGCTACAGGGTGGCTGCAAATCTTCCTCCACCCCTCCCTCTTCGGGCACTACTGCAGCCCAAGTCTGAAGTCACAGCAGGGAGGAAGCTCGAATCTTTTGCAATGCCTGCCATTCCACCCCTCCACCAAGGCCCCTCTTCCCCTCCCTGCCCTCAGCCCCAATCCCATCTCTGCGGCCAGTGGAGGGAAGCCAGAGGCAGGAAACAGATAGCCAGGGAGTGGCTGTGCACATGGTTGGAAAGCCTGGCTTTCCAAAGAGTTTTGCCCAAGATTACTTCCAACAGCCTGGTGTGGGATTTGGAGAGCGAGGTCTGCTTCTATGGTTCATGACACAGCCTGAAGGCATGTGTTGTGCTAGGGAGGGGGTGGGGTTCTCTGAACCTCTGGGTCCTGGGGGGCCTTGTGGTCTCTCTCATGGGGTTCATTATTTCCAATGTGTGTCCTCTTCCCTCTTGCTTGATGTCACCCATTGTTGCACCCTTCCTTGTCACCCTGCCGAGGTATGTCCTTTTCTCCCTGGCTTCTCCCTGGCCTCCCCTTCCTCTCTGTCTTCTCCTCTCTATCTCACCCCACAACCCCCTCCCCAGGGTTTTCCTGAGGCCTTTTCCTGTCACTGTGAAAGCTTCCATTGTTCCCTGGACTCTTACAGATCCCAGTGTTGTGGGTTACGGATGGCATTTTTGTGGAGTGGGAGGGGGTGCCCCGGGGGCTGGGCCTTCTAGGCCCATGTGGGGCTGTGGCAGGAACCCAGAAAAGGGAGGGGGCTGGCAAGGGGACATGGACAGACGTTGAACTCAGACAAGGAGGCCCTTGAGGCTCAGAGGAAGCCAGGCTGGCTTCTCTCAGTGGCCTCTGTCCCAGCATCCTGCAGGCTGCATGTCCCCAGCCCACCTGTCCCTTCACAGCCGGCTTCCTCTAGGGTTCCTGGAAGCCTGCAGTTGCCAGGAGTGGGCTGCCTCGGCTTGGAGCCTCCTGACTGCCTGGGTGTGCTGTGGAGACATGAGTTAGAGTACAACAGTTGGAGGGGCCCTGAGGTACTGAGGAGGGAAAAGTACAGGTTTGAGCACTGGTTGGAGACTTGACCTCAGACATGACCCTGAGGTCAAGAAGATGGATGGCTCTTTACTCTGCCCTAAGCCTCAGTTTCTTTCTCTGACACCAAGATCAAAGGCTGATTTTGAGGGAGCTGCTGCACCAGTTAGAGATTGTCACTTGGGAAGCCAGGGTGACCTCTGCCTGCAGACAGTTCAACTGTCCCACAAACATGAATCTTTGGGCTTGACCTTGGGGGCTGTGGCCAGGTGTGGGCCATGAGCCCAGAAAGGGTCTTCTGTAGAAGGCCCCAGACTGTGCTCTGTGAAGGCAGGACAGTCCCCATCTTGTTTATTTCCCATGTTCCTGGAATTTTCCACCAAGACCGGTCAGAGTGAGTGTACAATACACGTTAGCCGAATGAATGTTGATATGTCAGCCTAGGGTCACAGGTCAGAGGGTTGTGTTACTGGGAGCATGATTGTTCTCTTGTTTTCTTAGCCATTTCGGGGAAAGGGCAGGCCCTGGGTGGAAGGGGTCACACTGGAGTCAGTGAGTAGGGTTCAAATCTTGGTTTCACAGGAGTGGAGCTCTGTGCAGATGCCTGGGTTGCCCATGACATCTATTTGCCTTCTTATTGCAGGGAGGGGCTATAGAGGGGCAAGCTAGGAATGACTGGTTCAGGGTCATGCTCACTCACTGAAGGCTGGGGTCTCTTCTAGAGCCTCATCTCTCTCACTGGGCAGACAAAGAAACAGGCTCTGAGAAGGGCCTGGAAGAGCCAGGGCCTAACATCACATCTGTTTCCCAAAGCTCCTTTACTTGGGACTAAGGGGCTCAGGAGAGGCAGCAGGGAAAACAAGAGGAAGGGCTCGCAGTTACAAGCCTTGGCCTCCTGGGGGAGCCATCAAGCCTTACAGAAGCCTGACTGGGTGAGTTTGTGGTCAGCCCCCCCGCACCCCAACCCCTCGTGCCTCTTTAGCTTGACCATAGGAAGTCCTTGTCATATCCCAGAGACCCACGGCTGTTGCCCCCAAGGCCAGGGCCACCTCAGCAGCCAGGCTGCAAGAGAGCACACAGACAGGGCAGAAACAGAGCTGGCTGGAAGCCCATCTGTTCTTAATTTCCTCTCCCTGTCCCTCTGGCTCTGACAGAAAGTCCTGGCAGGCAGCTAGATCCAACCATTTGGTCAGTGTGGCCTCAGTCACTGTGCCCATCTTAAAGCCTGGATTTGTCAACCCTGGCTCACAGTGGTTTTAGAGATATAAGGACACAAGAGTAAAGACTGCATCTCTACCCCGGATCTGGCAGGCCAGGGTCAGTCCTCCTAGGCAGCTGGAGGAGGGGAGGCCCTCAGCTAGAGAACCCTGTATTCGGAAAAGTATCCAGCTTGAACTCAGAATAGGCATCCCACCCTGCTGCCTGCTCCTGTGAACAGCATCTTTGTCGTGCTCCACTCAAAGCACCAATGACTATTATGGCTGACATCTCTGCAAAGAAGGGGCCACGAGGGGACCAGACTTACTCAAGAATGACTCACTCTGTAGGGTGACTCCAGATAGGGGTCTCAGACAAGGATGACTTCCTGCCTGGATGACGTAGCTCTGCGGGTCATCATCCAACAGAACAAGCAGCCAGAGTGGCCCCAGTGCCCTCTCCACTGTCCACATCTGCAGGGATAACGGTAGGGACTAATGTGAAAGAAGTCACCTTTGATTCCGAAGGGTTCCCACTGCCTGGGTAAAGCCCTAGGCGCCCCCTGGTGGGCAGGGTAGGTAGTTGCCATTGCTTTCCTCTAAGTTGGGCTTGCTCAGAGTGGAAAGCATGCATTCATTAGGGCAGAGCCTGAGCAGAAATGAATCCATCCACAGACCCATCCCCTGCAGGCAAATTCTGAAACCTAGCCTGTTCCCTTGGTCTGTTTCTCATGTGTTTTTCCTTTTCACAGTATGCCATCTCTTATTCTCCCTTCTCTCAAGCACTTTCCTAAACATCTAGCAATACTCACTCTAACTTTTAAAAAATTACGTTGACGTATGTGTGCATATGTGTGCTGAGGTAGTGTGTGCGTGGAGGTCAGAGGACAACTTGCTGCAATTGGTTCTCTCCTACTATGTGGTTTCCAGGGATCAAACTCTAATCCCCGGGCTTGGTGACAAGTGCCTCTACCCACTGAGCTATCTCTGGGATGTTCATCATAACTGCCTCAGTGGCTCGCTGTCATGCATCCCCTGGGAACATCTGGGACCTGCTGGGGATTGTCCCATCCCCAGGTCTTCATTGCCCTAAATCATGTGGCGTTAAGATCATTGCAAACGCTTTGGGTCCGTATCTCTGATCATTTCCTTAAGGTTGTTGTAAGGCCTTTTTTTTTTTTTTTTTTAAAGATGACTATTAGATGTGTAGCAGGAGATATCTGACCAGCCTCTGCTCCCGGCAGCATCTGTGGCTTTCTCTTCATACCTGCCTCGGGGGCCTTCACTAGCCCTCAGAGTCCAGAGGACTCTAATAAAGCCGGAAGAACTCTCAGTTACCAGGCTCAACTTCCTGACCAGGGTGAAGGTCCCCTTGGCAAGCTTCCTGGTGGTTGTTTACCCAGGCTCTGCTTACATTGCTTTAAGGACAGGGCACTTCCTACCTCCCAGGCCTTCTCATGAACCGATGGAAGGCCAATGCAACCTCTTTCTGATGGATGACTATTCCGAGGCAGAAGCTCCTTCCCCTCCTCTCTCCTCCCCTCCAGATGTGCCTGCTTTGCCCATCCCACACCCCTGTGGCCTCCTGCCCCTCAGGCTGCCTTTCTGCTACTGTTGCTAACACAGTCTTAAGGTCGGAAAGCCCTTTCTTCCCCATCTCTGTCCTGGATCCCTCATGGGCCGTCTATCAAATCTCCTGGCTTCTATGGTCCCTACGATCTGTTTGTGATACCGGGGTGGGGGTGGAGATAGCTTCTGGGACCCTCTGAGCCATGCCAGAGGTCTTGGCAGATATTATTCCCTGGTGTGGGTGGGGTAAAGGGGGTAGGCAGCCTGGGTTAGGAAAGCCTGCTGGGGCCTGGCAGCCTGCTCGGCTAAGTGGTAACCCCTGCAGAGCTGTCTGTTAACATTTATAAGAAGAGCCCAGGCCTCTGCAGGGAGGAGGCAAGGGGAGGCACGCTGTTAAACTGCCTTCTCTCTGGGCTCTGGGCCCTGCCCTCACTGGTCAGTATAAACAATGTCGGGACAGAGCCTTCCAGGAAGTAGCTCCTTGAAGCTGCCCTCCTGCTGGCCTGTGTCCCTCTTTCCACTGCTTCTGAAACTTGCCCTGTAAACCACCTCTGCCCCTGCAGGAGGGCACAGGAATACCTGCCTTGCACCCTTACCCCCTGGCCCTTGCCCCACCAGCTGGGCTGGCTAGGAGGTCCAAGGAATTTTCTCATGATATCTCTGCTGAGCCACAGCAGGCAGAAGAGCCCCCTGAGCATTGTTTTTGGTCTCTCATAGATGGATGTTCTGGGCATCCTGCCCTTACTCCCGAATCTTCAGTTTCACCAGCTGTCCTATAGCCTTCTGTAGTGAGAGGCCTGACCGGCTGTGAACCCTGAGAACAAAGCCCAGGACACAGGCAGTGTCCCACAAATGCTTGGTCTCTTCCCTCCTTCTTGTCCTCTACTGGCACATGTCCAAGCTTCCGCAGCCTTCTTTTTGACTTTTTGCGGGTCCTCCTGGAAGAATATTCCAGAAGATGAAGACACCTCACTCCCCTTTCTTGGATGGCTTGCTAGTCTCCTTATGTGCACACCTTGGGATAGAGGACTACACTGGCAACCAGGCTGTCATCTCATTTCTAAAATATTCTTTGGATTTTGCCCAGGCCTCAGCCCCTCCCTCGACATGCCTTAAACACCAATAGTCACCGAGCGAGAGTGTGTTGCGTGAGCCTGGACTGAGCTAAGCACCTGCAGGGGTATCAGGTCTGCAGCTCAGGCTCTTGGTCAGCATCTGGTGGCCAGATGCGGAAACAGGCAGAGATACTAAGTCACCGGGTAGCAACAGGTCCGAGCTGGCTTGTGATTTAGGAATCTGACCCTGGAGCCCAGGATCTGAGCTTGTCCTGTGGGACAGAGGCATCAGGGAGCTGCCAGCACCTGGCCTGTCAGTGTGGCATTGGCATGATGGGACATCTGGGCCTATCGGAGGCCGAGCATCCCAGCCCTGGGTATCTGGCAGACGACTCCACAAGGACCGAGTTAAAGCTTTGAGCTGTGGCTTTGCTCCTCCTTCATTTCCTATCCCGCTGCCTGTTTCTCCCTTCGGTAACAATCTACACCCCATTACTTTTGTGGGTTCTCATGACCTCTAATTCTGAGTCAGACACCAAATTGAGACCAAAATTCACAGTTGATTTCAAATCCTGACCAGGACGCAATGTTTTGTTCAGAAGTGCTAGGATGAATTGATACCCACTTCTGTCCTTTGGCCTAGATGTGGTAGGCAAGCCCCAGGTCCTGAGGGCTCTCTGAGAAAGAATAGATCTGCAGAACCAGATTCCAGAGCTAGCCTGCTGGGGACAGGCTCTATCCCTCCACCAGCTAAAGAAAATCTCAAAGCCACCTGTGGCGAGACACCTACCTATTTGTAGGTGCGTGTGTGTGTGTGTGTGTGTGTGTGCGTGTGTGTGCGTGTGTGTGTGTGTGTGTGTGTGTATGCTTGCACACATGTATGTATAACTGCATGCATACATGTGTGGTGTGCATGTGAACATGGAAGTCAGAGGACAACCCAAGTGTTATCCATCTTTCTTTGAGACAGGGTTTTAATTGGAACTTTACCAAGTATGCCAAAGCACCAGAGCTTCCAGGACTCTGCCTAATGCCACCTGTTGTTTCACCTTCTCTGGGATTGTAAGCGTGCACTACCACACCAGACTAACTTACATGGGTTCCTGGTCATTTTATCAATGAAGCCACTTCCTCAGCCCCATCAATCCCTCAACAGCATAGGCTGACACCTTTGGAAACAGTCTCAGGAGAGCACATGCACCGGGTGCCTTGTTTGGGGATGACAGAAGCAAGTGGGCTGTGGACACAGACAGCTCAGACCCAGGGCACTTGGTGTAGATGGTGACAGAGAAAGTGGCCTCAGAAGGACTCAGAAAACCTGCAAACCAGACAGCGAAAGAGCTCAGCCTCAGAGGCACTCTGTTGTTCAAAGTGAATAGACCACCTCATGACTCTGTGGAGTATATCTCTCACAACAGGGCTCTCTCTCGGGCCTTCCCAGGGCTCATAGTGAACCTGAAGTCATAGTGACTATCGAATCCAGGGACAACAAGCAGGCGACCTATTTGATTTTCACACCAATCTCCCTTTTATTATTTTGTCTGAACTCTAGTCAGATATCACCTACTGGTGTGAGTGACTTCTGGGAAAAAAGCCACTCATAAGTAATAGAAATGACTATCTTACAGACTGATACTAGTTCAGGTTAGTAGTGCCTTGTGTGCTATGTGCTGCTCTCGGGGTCCATCTGTACCATCTCCTTTAATGCTCCAAACAATCTTTTAAAAGGTTTTATTGCAGATATTAACTGTGTGTGTATGTGTGTGTGTGTGTGTGTGTGTGTGTGTGTGTGTGTGTGACACAGCATGAATATGGGGGTCAAAGGACAACTTATGGAAGTTGGTTCTCTCCACCATGTGGGCCCTGAGGATTGAACTCAGGTCAATCAGAATTGGCAGCAAAGGCCTTTACCCACTGAGCCCTCTCACTGGCCCAAAACACTCTCAGAAAGAGTTATTTCTGAAAGAAAGAGAGAGAGAGAGAGAGAGAGAGAGAGAGAGAGAGAGAGAGGTTCTGATTCACTGAATCGAATGTGAGGCTCAAGATTCTTCCTCTCTAACACGTTGCTGGACAATCCTGTCATTGCCAGGCTAGATACCACACTTAATGGTGGCACACAGAGCTTTGTCCAGGCCTCTCAAACTCAAAGCCCACAAGAGCCAAGTAGGGCAGGTGTGTGGAGGGAGCTGTGGCAAGAAGAGGTGCCTTGGAGAGAGTGAACGCTAGCTCTAGTGGCCAGCCACTCTTCAGCCTCAGGTAATGGAAATCCATGGCTGGTGATGGTCCACAGCTCTGGGTTGTCTCCCAGTTTTAAATCCTGAGGTAAGAAATCGAACTTTTAAAAACCATCCTTCATGTGCATGTGCAGGCTCACAGCACTTCATTTATGACAACCCCGACTGAGAAGCAGCCCAGAGTGCCCTGTGTCATGTGATTGACACGCACTGCGTATTCCTTGGCAGCAAGAGAGGGTGAAATATGGACACACATTTCAGCATGGCCGAGCCTCAACAATATTACACGAAGTGGAAGAAGACAAAAGGATGAGTGTAAGCTAGGGAGAGCTACAGAGACAGGAGGTGGATCATATGCACAGATAAGCAGAACAGGAGGCAGGCATGAAGGAGCACAGAGGAACTTTTAGAGAGTGACAAATGTATCCTAAAATCAGACTGTGAACAACTTTGAATATACTAAAAAACATTGGAGTGACCATTTTCAATGAGTGTGGCATGCATTATTTGGATCATGTTTCAATAAAGTCATCAAGCTCTGCAGGAGAGTACTAGCTCCTTTCGTATATAAAATGCAGTTGCAAGTCAACAAGAAAAAGGTTGGGGTTGAAAGGATGGCTCAGTGGTAAGCATTTCTGTAGCTGTTTCAGAGGACCAGACTACAGTTCCTAGTACCCATTTTGATTGGATCTCAGCTACCTGTAACTCCAGCTCCAGGGGATCTGACGCCCTCTTCTGACCGTGGTAGGCATCTGCATGCACAGGCACAGACACACATGTGCCACGCACACTTGTGTGATGGCGGTATTTGAGGCGAAAACTTCAAGGAAAGTCAGCCTCCTGCCT
>NW_022196915.1:12458899-12505058 GCF_008632895.1 Mastomys coucha | reverse complement strand
AATCCCTTGTCCCGCGGAACAGGGACCCCGCGAGAAACCCCGGTCCGTGGCAGTTGGCGCCCAACGTGCTGCACGACTGCCCGGCTCCAGAAAATATTTTTAAACCTGCACAGAAAAGTACACTGAGGAATATGAGGAAGCCATTCTTTTGTCTTTAAGTCATTTACTTATTTTATGCATGTGAGTACACTAGCAAACCATTCTAAAACACATACAAAGATGCCTCTTGCTCATTATGAAAGATGTGTGTCAAACTCCCTCTGAGAAGATCTCATACCTTTTAGATTAGTGATACTATGGTCTCCCTTCATGGAGAGATGTGCATTCAGGATGCCTGCTCAGGGGCTGGAACCAGGGGATGCAATGACAAGATCAAAAGTAGCATGAATCGCTCATAGATTTCCCAGCAGAGGCTTGGTTCTCACCACACGTTTTTTAGCAACCTCAGACTTTTCCCCCCTTTATGATATAGGTAGATCTCCCCTTTCCAGGTAACGGAAGCACTTTACAACATCTCCTTGGCATATGGGTTGTCTGCTACCTTGCTCCTGTGCTCTAGGTCAACCCCTATGTAAAACGAGAGCTGCTTGAACATAAGCACTGTAGATGCTACCATTCATTGGTATCAGGCAGTCACTGAAGAACTAAGTGGCAGGTAGCGGGTAGCATATGTACCATGGACACACGGGGCAATGAGACCACTGATGCCCCAGGAACGTGGAGAGAGCTCTCATCTTGTTCCTCAGAACTGTGCACAGTTTAAAGCTTATGAGTTGCTTATTTCTGGGACTCTCTGACCAGCTGAATACATGTGAACAGTGCAGCTGCAAACAAACGGGAGCATCAGCTAAAACTCTGATCCCGAGGATGTGGAACACGGAGCTGGTGAAGCATTGTGGGAGTGGAGGCGGCGGCAAATAGGTCTTATCACTAAAAATGTCTCCCATAGCCTTTGCCTCAGGAGTTTCCCTGAATTAGTTTCTACAAATCCACTCATAGGCATGTATGCTGGCACGTGCACCAAGCACTCATAGTAACACACACTGTGCTTTCATGAATTCTGCTACCGTGCAGCCGTGAAGGAGAATACGGTAGCTACATGTGCCGACCTGAGAGAAACACCAAGCTTAATTGGGTTGGAGATGTAGCTCAGTGGGTAGAGGGCTTGTCTAGCATGCACGAGGTCCTGGGTTTGATTCCCAGCACACCATAAAGCAAGTATGGGGACGGGATGTAGGCTACAAGAGCTGAAGGCTGAGACCTCATTTTCCTGTATTTACTTCCTGTCTCTCCAGGCACGCCCTAAAGGCGAGGGTCTGACTCCCTACCAAGGCAAGAAGCGCTGCTTTGGCGAGTACAAGTGCCCCAAATGCAAGAGAAAATGGATGAGCGGGAACTCCTGGGCAAACATGGGGCAGGAGTGCATCAAGTGCCACATCAACGTGTACCCGCACAAGCAGGTGGGTGGGCGGGGCCTGGGGTGGGGGCGGAGCTAACTGTGGGACTGAGCCGCCTGCAGTGGGTGGGAGTGGGAGGAGTCGCAGGGCATTCTTTTAGGCTCCCTGGAAGGTGATTTTTTTCCCCTACTGAGGCTTAACTGGCTCCATACTATGGAACCTGAAGCTGAGGTGTGTGGGTGAGGTAGGCAGAAAGGATAGACCATGGTGGATGACTGGGACAGGGAATTAGGACAGCTCAGTTTCTACAAGTCTTCCAGTGTCTGGGCTCCAAGGATCTGGGCTGCAGGTCTTGGGGACTCACAGACTGTCTTATACTAGACAGAAAGGCAGGACCAGTTCACACACTCAGAGCCAGAGGAACTAGACACTTGGCAGCTTTCCTGTGTGGGTGAGTGTCTGGCAGGACAGGCTACTTACGGGGTCCCTTCCATCTTGCCAAGATATCCCTTGGTCCTTGATGGCTTCCCCTGCCTTCCTCCTCTCCATAGCCTACCAGCATAGCCTACATGTAAGCCTGCTGACCTGCCAGCCTGGTTCTACACAGAAGAGCCCAGTCTAGAAGAATATTTCAAGAGCTCGAAGCTCCATGCTTCCCACTCACTATCATCCAACCAGTATTTGTTGAGCATCTACTGTGTGCTTTGGGAAGATTGAGGTACACAAAGGCAGTGGGTTTTGAAGCATCCCACCCCGCAATGCACACACCAGCCAAGTGCTGGGTTCCTACCTCCCTCCCCCTTGCTCTCCTTGTGAGGCAGTGGAGCCTGTCCTCTTGCCCCCTCCCCCAGGGCTGACCTGGGCCACCTCACTCCTCTGAGAAGCCCTGCCCCCACTACATCTGTTTCCTGTCAGGCTCCAACTGTGTCTCCCCGAGACAACCCAGTCCCCCCCCCAACCTCCCATCCCAGAAGAGAAGAAAACACTAATGGGCTTTGCCTCCCTGCTGGGGGCTGGGGGGCAGGGCAGCAGCTCACAGATCAGTCCCAGCTGCTGGGTGTTTCCTTCCACAGAGGGGAGTCATCCTGACAGCTCCCCCAAGCTCTCCACTGGCAACTTGAGGCTGCAGGCTGAGCACAGTCTTAGCAGCTGGCTAGAATCCATATTGACCAAGGCCCAGGAGAAAAACAGTTTAAAGGAACCTCAGGCTTGGGTTGGCGAGTGTAGGCCAAGAGTATTTCCCAAGGATTCAGCTGATGGTCCTGCCCTTTCAAAACATTACTGATAATATTCAATATTAATACTAGCATATGGACAGTTCCCCATGAGCCAGGTACTCTTCCAGCCACTCTCTGAACAACAACCTCACGAAACAGGATTTCTATTAGGTCCGTCTTATGAAGGAGAAAAATCATGCAAAGAGATGCTAAATGATTTGCTGACTGTCCACACAGACATTATGAAGTCTTTGTGGAGCTCTGTAGTTATAGAATCTTTAAGATAGTCATTTATTCTCTAGTATACACACACACGCACACGCACATTCATGTACACATACAACATACACATATGCATGATCACATATAACATATACATATACACACATACCATACACACACAACAAACAACGCACATGTGCATGCATGTACAACATATACTTGCACACACTTAGGTGCACACAGAGAACACACAGACACACACATATACAAATGCAGGTATGGATGTCTGCCACACATGTGCGCGCGCGCGCGCACACACACACACACACACACACACACACACACACACACACACACTAAGCCTAGATGACATCTGTTACTGACCCGCTAGCTCAGGCTGCAGAAAGGCAAGCTGAGGTAGCAGCGAACAGCCAATGGGTGGCAGAGGTAGTATTCAAAGCTGTCTGACTGACGTGTGATACTATGAGCTGTGGACACACTGCAGAGATGGGGGCAGAGCAGTTTTCCAGAATACTCTGTAAGCCTCTCGGCTCTCCCTTACCCGTAGGAGCTCTGGATCTCTGTCATCCCCTGGGATGACAACCAGGACAGCAATGCCTGGCAGGGTGGGCAGAGCAGTGCAAGTGAGTTCTCAGGACCACAAGGGTGGAAACAGCCTCAGAGGAGGACAGAAAGTCCTCAGGACAGAAAGTCAGGGACCTGGAACAGGGTAGGAAAATACATGAGATTTAGAGCTAGCCCTAAGCCCCAGGAGGACAGGCAGCATCCCTGTATGGGAGTATGGGATGGGACTTGAGGTTCACCATTTCCTCTCTGGAGGACTCCAGGCAAAACTTTTAAATGGCTTATGGTTTCCTCATCTGTGGCAAAACACCACTCCCATGGAAGCTGTCCCCTTGAAGCAGCCTGAGTTTCATTGGCAGTGCCTGGCCACACAAACGGAGGAGCCGAGGCAGTGTAAGCTAATCCACTCCTGTCTTTCTATCCCCTACTAGAAAGCTGGTTCATGGAGGGCCTGGGAAAAGCTGAGGGGAGCAGTGGAAGTTGACTAGACAGCTTGGGTTTGGCCTGGAGTAGGTAATAACATGTCAGTGCTCCACTAGTCGCCATCCTTTGGGAGCTGAGCAGAGAGCACAGGAGGCCCTAGGTGCTGGGAACATCCAAGATGAAAGCATGGGGACCCAGATTCCTGCTCAAGATGGAGCTCTTCATATAGAACACACAATGACCCAACCCTAGGGGCATGCAAACCCATACAGAGAGGAGATTAGTGATGCTCTGTTTCTAGGACACCTGGAGCACAGGAGGTGGGTTAGCCACCTCCTACTCTAAGTGATCCTGTGTCCCAGCCCCCCTCCCATTAATATTAAGACTAAACAGCAGCAGGACCTAGAAGGAGCATTCCTCCATCTAGTCTCTGTCTTTACTGGGTTTGCTGAGAACAAGTCCCTGAAAAGGAGCCAGCCACACACTTTACAGCAGGGGATGAGATAGTGTCTCATAGGCTCAGGTGGCCAGTGTATGGAGGCTGAGCTGCCCTCTGGACCTGGTCTGCCAGAAAGTCAAGCTCTTTCTCCTCTCCCCTGCTGAGATAGAATGGGAGGGGTGAGGCCAATCCTCTGGAAGGTCGCCAGTTCCAAGCCCAGGCTCTCCTTTTTCCAGGCCTTTCCTCTGTAGCTAAAGCTTAAAAGGGCTGAGTTGCGGGATACCCCCTTCAAGGGCAGCTAAGAGGTAGAAATCTGGTTGCTTGCCTCCTAAACCTTCACCTTTTAGAACCATTTGCCTAACTGCTCTGAATGCCAGCTTGGGCCAAGGCCTGGTCCAGGCAGAAAAGCAGCCTGCTACTCTTGAGTCCCTGGCCATCCTGGGCATGTCACCGGTATCCAAGGGTCTTTGCTCCAACCCCATGCCAGCCTATAGTTTCTGCTCCCCTCTTCTTGGCAGATGCCTCCCAGCTGGCTCTGACCAGCTTCCTCTGAGATCTCCAAATCTGAGTAGAGGGCCCTTCTGTCGCCATGGTGTCATTCTGGTCTTGGAGGGAGAATAGAGTCTTTGTGGCTGACTATCCACTACAGAACCATTCCTCATGATCTCTGCAATGTTTGCAGGTCTTTGGCTGGCTATTTATTATGGATAGGTCAGGGAGGGAGAGGAGGCCAAGAATCCCAAGCCATCCGAAGTACAAAAAAGATTGAGGGGCCGTGAGGTGCCTTAAGGGGAAGGGCCTTGCCACCAGTCTTGATGATCTGAGTTCAATCCCGAGGATCCACACAGCAGAAGAGAAGTGACTCCTCCAAGTTGTCCTCTGACGTCCACACTCATGCTGAGGCAACAACACATGCACACACTTGAACACACACTTAGCACATGTAATTTTTTTTAGAGGGGTACTTGTGTATGCCTAATGCTGCCCAGGTTACCAATAACCCTTGGGATTTCTCCAAACTTTGCAAATGAGCGGTGTGACAATATACTTTACAGATGAGGATCATGCTTAAGTGCCACAGTAGGCCTAGTAAGTCACCTCCTTTCCTTGGGCTTCAGTTTCTTTGTTAGAAAACAACGAGTTCATGTAGTCACTCGATAGATAAATGGGCAGGCACTAGGCTGGGAGCTGACGGGTTGACCCCAAACTCCAGATTGGCTTTGTGGAACTAAGAGCCCTGTTGTCTCTGGGGCGGAAACGTAGCTGTGTCCAGGATAAGTGACTCCCAAGGCTAGGGGATTGAAGGGGACAGATGTGAGTTGGGGTTTCCCTAGATTGAGACTCAGCTTCTTCCTCTGGCAGATGCCTTTGGGCTCCTGTCCTGAATTTATTCTGGGCTAGATTTGGGAGATTTCTGATCTTCATTCAGGGGGGCAGTTGCCCCCAGACCTCTCTATGGATCTAGCTACATATCTGCCATTGGTTCTGGGTCTAAGACCCCTGCCTTGGCTCTAGCCAGCCCAGGAATTTCATCTAAGCCTCTGGGACACAAATGTCGGCAAACAGGCAAAAGGTGGGATGCCAGAGCATTGGCTGAGCTCTCTCTGTAACTGCAGATTCTCTCCCCGCTCCCCTCGGCCCCTTCCTCTCTCCTTCTCTGCAGAGACCTCTGGAGAAGCCTGACGGCCTGGATGTGTCTGACCAGAGCAAGGAGCACCCTCAACACCTCTGCGAAAAGTGCAAGGTCCTGGGCTACTACTGTCGTCGTGTGCAGTGACCTTGGTCACCACTGTAGCACCCCCTCAGCTGCCACCTCCCCATGTTGCCCAAAGGGCTGAATGTTGCCGTACTTGAGGAGACGTCACAGGCCTGTGGGCTTAAGCAGAGGAGGCTTGTGTCCTTGTCTCACACGCTGACAGAATAGCTGACATACTCCCAACAGGGTGCAGAGACAGGAGGCTCAGGGACTCTTCACCATAGGCCTGGGCTCTGTAGAAGGACAGAGGCCAGCAGAGGTCTTAGTGTTCTTGCAGGGTCTCTTCCTGAGTGTCTTTGGGGCTGAGTGACCTTCCATCTGCCACAAGTACACTAAGTGAACTGTGAATCCTGAGGCCTGTGGGACGTTCTCCCTCCAAGACCATCCAGGACCTATCCCACCCAGCACCTTGCAGCTTGCCTTGTATGAAAAACCACTCTAGGAAGTCCCCTGTCATTCCTAATCTGTAGCCACCATGGGCAGTCACTTGTTCTAGCAGCTACTGAGGAGTGGCCCTCTGTCCCTGCCTACACTGAGTCCCTAATCTGACCAGCCCCGACATCACTGCATTGTACCTGGTAGCTAAATGCAGCCTCCCTCTGCCAATGAGGCAGAGGCAGGCAGAAGGTGAGGCAAAGGGGAGATTGAACAGTAACCAGTGTGCCAAGACATCCTAGGGACATCAGGCATCACCACTTCCCATGACCTTCTCCAGACTGTCCTGTAGGCTTGGGTTCTGTCAGCTGCGCTCTCTCTATACCTTTAGCCTCCATGTCCGGGATGCCACCTTACAAAAGCCACAAGGCTGTTCTGGCGTGAAGGTTGTGGGCCCTGGCATTCTAGAGAGGCTTTCTGCCACTTGGGTCAAGGACATCTCATCCCCAGCCTTAGTTTCCCTATTAGTTAAGTGACAAAGTGCCACCAGAAAGCAAGAGGTCCCAGTGATCTCTGACGTTCTAGAAGAAAGCTAGCTGCCTCTGGAACACAGAGTTTCACTGGGCATGGGGGTAGGGGGTGGAGGAGATTTGTCTCTAGATATCCAGGTGCCCTGCTCTCCAACCTCTGTCCTGATAGCCACTTAGGATGTGATACCAGGTCCCCTCCTTGCCTGATGTTTCCATTCCCCCCCCCTCCCAGAAGACGAAAGATGATCCCTCCTCCTCTTCCTCCTCTTTCTCCTCAGCTCCCCACACTGGGCAAGACTAAAATGAGCCACAGAACCTCTCCTTTGGAAACTGGGGATAGAGATTTCCTACTTCCTAAGGAGGCAGAGAGATTTCCTGGCATGTCACATGGTCCCAGGATGGCTGTTGTCCTGGCCAGGGTCAGCTGTGTGCCTCCTACCCTGTGACAAGCCACACCTCTCTTGTTTTTCTCCTTTTCACCAGCTGCCAGGACTGAATTGCTTGACTTTGCCTCATACTATGCTTCTATGGAGAGAGAGAGGAAAAAAAAATCAGACCATGAAATAGGCCTGAAATTCAGTGTTTACATATGGTGCCCAGTTGCCCTTTGTTTTCAAGTGAAAATGTTTTGTACGACTGAAGAGTCATGTGAAGTGTTAAGCAAGGGTCCAGGGAGTAAGTGGAAGAGATGACTGTGTGTCTGCAGCAGCTAGCTGCAGGGTAGATTTTGGGAGAACATACCCTCTGAGCACTTAACAAAGGCATTATCTGTGGTTGCCCAGACTATTAGCTGCCACCCTACTGCCCTCGAGTGGCGGCATGCTGGGCTGCAGACCATGAGTGCCCAGCACCAAGAATTCTCCAGTCTTGCTGCTGCACTAGGGCTGCCCCATGCCAAGCTTCCTGTAGCTAGGAAAGGGCTATTTCTGTCTGGCATCCCACCGGGACTCTAAAGAAGGTGTTCCCAGCAACGGACAGTGCACCTGTGTCCCAAATGAGGACAAGGTGGGAATAGGTTAACTGGGTCAAAGATGCACAGAGCTAGCGGCAGTCTTCAGGAAGCCAGGGCCAGTAGGAGGTGAGCTGTCAGCTTAAAGGAACCGATTTGGTCACTAGACTGATGTCTGTGCACAGCCAGGCCCCGCTCACCCCAGGCAGCCCCTCCTGGGTCCTGCCTTGCAATGCTTTGGCTGAACTTGTGATCTTCCTGAGGCTGGCAAAAGATACCACTGTCAAGGGTGGGTGCTGGGAGAGTTAATGCTCAGAGGGTCTAGGAGCCCAGGGGACAGGAAAGCATGTGGTTGTAGTACATTCAAAAGGGACAATCGCTTGCAGTCGGTAGGTCTAGTGATCTAGTTGAGAGAGAATGGTGTTTACCCCATATAAAGTATTCAATAGCTCTACTTGTGAATTTGTATTTATTTTGAGTTATACTTGACACAGAATTCTTTTAAAAAAAATGCTATGTGTGTATTTTGGGAAAAAAATTCATAGATGTTAAAATTTCTGCATGGCTACCAGTTTTTCTTTGGACATGGAACTTGGTAGCCTCCCCCTAGCCCCCAAATTCTTCATAGTGATTTTTGTTTGTATATATTTGAGGGTCTTTTTTTAAAAAAGAAAAGAAAAATATGATGGCTTGATACTATTGAAATTGAAAACAACAGAAAGGCATGCTTTTAAATGTCAGTGCTTTTGAAAGCGCAATCCATATCAAACTGATTTTTAGATGTATTTTGCAAGTCTGGTTGAGCTATAAGAAGATATTTATAGTGAGAAATTTTCCCTTTTTTCTTGTTATTTTTTTCTATGCTTTGGTCTGTAAAAAGTATGCAACTGAACTGCATTAAGAAGGAAATATTATCTACATAGAATTATTATATGAAGCTGGTACATAATTCTAACGAGGAAAAAA
This sequence comes from Mastomys coucha, assembly GCF_008632895.1. Lineage (NCBI taxonomy): Eukaryota > Metazoa > Chordata > Mammalia > Rodentia > Muridae > Mastomys > Mastomys coucha. Next base: position 12,496,199 of record NW_022196915.1, on the reverse strand, counting down.
ATCTTTGCAATCTTTTAAGCTATGTTTTTTTTTTAATTTTGTTTTCCTTGGATGAAAATATCAGTATTAAGCAGCCAGTATATTATTCAAGTGTTTAGACTTCTTAATATGCTCTTGCCCTGTATTTATACCTTTGTGTGATTTGGAAGTATTACCCTTTTTAAGGAAGGTTATCAATGGACAACATGGTAAAAAGGGAACAGCGATCCTTTGTGCCTCTTCCGCTGAAGATGACAGGTAGCATTGAATCTTTCCCCCTGCATCTTTGTGTTTTTACCTTGTTATTACAGTTTTATTCATTTTGAGGGGAAGGGCAGGGAATGGACAAAGGAAGAGGACTTATGGAACGAACAGACCCTTTGGTCTGTGAAACCAGTGGCCTTGTCAGCAAGACCCAAGGAGGCACAAGCACACCAGTGGCGGGCAGAGATGGGCTTCCTCCTTGTCCCAGCCCTGCCTGGAAGCCCCATGCTCTTTGATCTTGGATCTGTCCACTAAGCCCTCGCACCTGCCCTCTAGCTCTAATGGACTTGAATTTACTTTAAAGTCTAATCCAACCTCACTACAATGTAGCCAGTGCAACAACTAATACTGAAATAAGGGGTGTTTGCAGCCTTCTGGGAAGTGGCAATGCGGCCCATCCTTTGCTCTTATGGCCAACTTCCCTGCACCAACCCCTGCAGCCCTGTCTGGTGACCCTGTCCATGTCTGTATCTGTTCATGTGTGTGCACTCAGCTAAAAAGACAAACAGAGCCCGTGAGCCCCGCCTGGAGGGTACATGGAGAAAGTTCCTCCCCTCCCCAAAAGGGCCGGCCTCGGGGTGGCATTCCGTTGTGTGCCTTATTCCTGGAGACTATATAAAGCTTGCCTATGAAAATATAGCCTTTCTGTGCTGTATTAAAAGGACTTTGGAAAGATGGAGGCTTGTGAGTTTGTTTACAGGGAACATGGGGGAAGCTGGACCTTTTCACAGATGCGGGACAAAGCAGGGGTGGGAAGAAGTTGGGTGGCATCTAGTTCCAAAGCTGGACATACTGTCTCTGTCCTGTTTCTACCAATGACCTGCCTCCTCCTAGCCCCTTTGCCCTCCTCATGTGGACACTCCTTCCAGAGTGAGGGTTCTCACCAAGGGGGGCCCCAGCTGGGTGAGATTGTCAGTGGATTAAGTCACACGTTAACTCAGATGGGACTCACTCCTGGGTAACCATATATAGGAGTAACTCAGCCTCAGACTGCAGCCCCAGGCTCCCGTGTGGCTGCACACACTCGATTGTGAGCCAGGATTAGGGTCAGAGATCCTGGCTATCACGTGCAAACAAATGGAAGGATCCAGAATAGAGAGTTCTTTTGAACAAAGGAAGGACTGGATAGGGCTGTCACCAGTTGGCATCTGTAGGGGTAAAGGAACACCATGAGAGGCAACTTGTTCATGATGCCTCTTGGCCAAGGACCAGTACTTCCCCTCAGTCTTGTGGCTCGCCAGTCACCTCCAGAGGCAGCAATGCTAATACATTGGTCTGAATGTGTCCTTGCTTCCTTAAAGACCCCCCAGTACACTGTGTACCTTGAGCATCACTTGGTTTGAGGAGTCCCCTTATGGCCCTGGCGGCAGGGGTTGTAGGGAGTGATGACAGACCGACTATTGGTACTGCTAGTGAGGAGGGGCCGCCAGTCCCACTGCAGGGGCATCCAATCCCTGGCTGGAGCCAACCCACCATGGAAGACTACTGCTGCCTGGTGGGCAGGGGATGGGGAAGGAAACAGGAAATCCCAGTTCTGAGTTTTAATATCCAGATTGCTAAATTTAAACAGGTCAAAGTGCATGTGTGTGGGCAAGCTCCTGCCTCCAGATGGAACTGAGAAAACCAGAGGGGACGAGAGGATAGGACCAGCAAGAACACAGATGACTAACTCCAGAAGCAAGACTCTTATCTGATTTGGGTTGTAGGGTGAACCCTGGAAACCACCGAACCCTCTTCTTCAGAGTAACGTAAAGAGATTTCCACTTATCATCTGGTGTGTAAATGCCAGGCAGGCTGGGGTCTGTTTGGATACAGTCAGTATCAGTTTGGCCAGGCAGGTGAGTGGAGGGGACCCCACAGAGCAGAGTGAGCAAAGGACAGGGTGGCTTGTGTGTGCACCTCCACAGCTGGTCACCTGCCAATTGCTGGGACCTCAACTGCTAGCTGCAGGGTTGCCAAGCAGCATAAACACAATGCCCGACTGAGAGCACCGGTCCTCTGCAGCTCTGCCTTCCCCCTCTCTCCCCTTCCTCTCCCCCCCCCCACAACCTTTCCCCACCCCCATCACCCATCTCTCTGAGGTGCCACTCCCTCAGCATACTGTCCAGATAAAGGAGACCAGTGAACATGAGTCCCAGCAGCTGCTTGGCAGTAAGGCAGGCCCAGGGGAGATGACCTCTTGGTCCCACTGTCTGCAACTTAGCCAGCAACACTTAGCTCAAAGCTACATGAGGGAGTGGGAAGAGGAGAGGTGAGCCTTGAATCTAGGATCCCTGTGCTATCTGCTCACTAGGAGTCCAGCCTGAAGTGTCCAGGTTGGCTTTCAGTTGTCTGGCTTAGCCTCCTTCCTACATGTCCCCCATCAAGCCCCAGTGCACGAGTGCGTGCGTGTGTGTGTGTGTGTGTGTGTGTGTGTGTGTGTGTGTGTGTGTATACATGTGTGCACTTTGGTGCTTTGTGACCCATGAAAAGAAAACAAACTCAAAGCAAACACGGGCTGGATTTCGACACTTCCTGAATCCGTGGAAACCAATAATTCCCCTGGACAGGAAGGATTTCCGTTTGGACTTAATGCTCATGTACAGAGGCAGTAGCCACTAAAGGGCCTAGGAGAGAGCAGCAGCCACTAAAGGAGGGGTTTTGGAGGGATGTGAGAAGCCAGCCCAGCTCTAGGAACAAGCTAGAGTGCCCAGAAAGGACAATCTTTCCTGATGTCACCAACTGGGCAGAAGCAGGATTTGATCCTCAAGTTGTCCCCTCCCTCCCAGACCCTGGCAGCTCTCTGGGCTTTCTAGTCTCACAAGTCCTCCTAACAGCCCTAGGGGGAGCTGAAGTAGAGGGAAATGTGGGGGAGCTGAAGTAGAGGGAAATATGGGGGAGCTGAAGTAGAGGGAAATGTAGGGGAGCTAAAGTAGAGGGAAATATGGGGGAGCTGAAGTAGAGGGAAATGTGCCAGTGGGGCAGGCCGAGAAACCGAGGCTGGAGGGTCCTGATGCCTACAACTGTGCTGGGGTCTCAAATCATGATCAGCGTCCCTTGGGCCAGGCTTGGCACCCTGGTATTGAGTTAAATCCACTGTAAGATGAGCAGCCAGGCCCCACTGGTGTCCAGGTGTCCTGACTCCAGTTCTCTATGTCCTGAAAATACCAGGGATGGGCATCCAAACAGCGCCTGGCTAACCAGGGAGCCTGAGCCTGGCCCCCTGGCAGGTAGAGGAGAAACTGAGGTGGAGAAGGGTGACGGCTGAGGGTGGGCTTGCCTCTCAAGGGAGTTAGGCCTGCTGGCTGTTCCCTTGCAGCTCTGGCCAGAGCTAGGAACAGCCTGTCCTGGGCTCAGAGCCTCTTAACACTTCCTCCCTCATCTATCCTGATGCTGGAGTCCCAGGGGAGGCGTTAGAGGTCTTGGCTCCCGTGCCCAACCCTCACTCCCACCCCTACCCCACTTGTATGCACAAGCACACAGACTCACACAGCAGGCCAGCCAGCTGCCTGCAGCAGTCTGAGAGCCTTTGGGAGGTGGGGGTTGGGATGGTGCGCTTCCCTGGTGGTGGGGTTCGACTGAGGGTGGGGATTAACCCCCAGTATGCCCAGGAAAGTTTTACCCTTCCCCTCTTGACCAATGCTTTCTCACAGGAGCGAGGAAGCTTCAGAGCATAAGGGAAATGAACTTCCTGTGGGCCCACAGGCCTTAAGTCCCTCATCAGCAGTGGAAGATCTGAGAGGGGGACAAAAGCCAGGCCCGGGCCCTGAGCCCAGCACAGCCAGAGGGTTGATGGAACCCTGTTTGCTGTGATGTCACTGGGGTCACATCTACTGGATATCGGAATGTCCTGGCCCAAATGAGACAAACTCCTGGCCTTGGTATTTGGGGGTAGGGAGCTCTGATGAGAGACTGGTAAACAGACGGCGGTGACTCAGAGATAGTCTGGTAACACATTGGTTGTATTGTCCTCTCCATCTCTGTTCCCATTCCTGGGTCAGAGGTGAACTCCAAGGCAAGCTGGGCTAAAAAATGGGTTCAAGGTGGCAGAGGGGCAGGTAGTGGGGTGTGCCAGACACCAGGCTATCCAGTTCATACACACCATCTCTTTTGGTCCTTGAAGTAACTTGGTGTGGGCAGGGGTAAGAGTAAATAGTAACCTAGAGGAAGCTAAGGTTCAAAGAGGTCAAGGAACTTGAAAAGCCCCTTTCTACAACCTCTCAGGGTTGTTCCAGGAAACCACAGAACCCAGCTCTCCTTCCCAGGCAGCCCGGAATTCCATTGGCCTTTCCCAGGCCCCTTTGCACACTGTTCTGACCCCATGATCCTTTACTTGTCCTGTCCACTGGCAGGCCATCTTCCTGCCTTGCTCAGGAAGAAAAAACCTTTGGACCTGTGAGCTTTCCCTGGCCCATCGGCTGTTCCTCTCCCTTTGCCAGGCACACTCCCTGTTAATTCTATTCTCTGCCTGATTCCCTGTTGGGTTTTAGCAAAGCCCAGCATGTCATAGAGACTTCAAACTGTGTTCCTTTCTCTCCCAACACACACATGCCAGCCCAGAATTTCCTGTACTTTGGGAGTTGATGGGTGTGTGTGTGTGCGCGCGCGCGTGCATGTGTGTCTTTCCCCTTTTGTACTAACTAGCTGGTCTTTTGCTGTCCTCTGGTGGCTGAATCTGAGAGCTGCCATTTCCTGCAGGCGAGTTTAATCTGTAAAAAGATTTCCTCCTTTTGCTTATGGAAATGCGTGCATTCGCATGTAAGGGTTAACAGATTGTACCTGACCCTCCCTTTTGTAACCTCATTATCTTCATCATCACCTGTCCTCAGCACACAGATCTCTCTCACTTGTCTAGCCAATAGCAGTGCTCCTTTGATGGGTACTCTATCAGCAGAAGGGAAGAGAACCTTCAGCACCCTCTTGTCCCCTCAGATATTGCTTTCCTTATCCAAACAATTGCACTGTTTCCATCTCCCGCTGGATCCCTACTTGTACCAGGAATCGTTATCAGGAAAACCCCATGGAAACTGGATCCCAGAGTGTGGTTGTGCCTTGGGACTTGAAGGAATAGCTGGAGTACCTGCCAGTGGGAAATGGCATGCTAGCAATCCACGGCAGGCAGTGACATCACAATGAATCATGGTATCCTAGGATGACACCTAGGTGATAAGAATGTACGTTGAGAGGCCAGCTGTCTATGGTACTTGACCATATGACAGTAAGGATGACCAAAAGGACAGTGATGGGTGAGCTCTTTTGAGGATGCTTGATTGATTACCAAAACAAAATGAGACATATACGCCCTTCAGTTCTCAGCACAAGTTTCAGACTCAGGACTCAAAATCTCCTGTGATGGGAAGAGATGCTTGAACGCACTGGGCTAACTTCAGTAAACATGAGGTAAACCCTTAATTGTGTAGGTGGCTGAGCCCTCATTGTCTTTTTGAACTTATGATCTTGTTAAGATTTTCCTGTGAAAGAACATAAGGAATGGGATCCTAAAACATGGAATGGGGACAAGTGCATGGATCCGAACAAAACCAACTCTCAATTTCCGGTTCCTCCCTCACCCACCTGTGTCTGAGGAAAACAGATTGCTTTCTGTAAAAATACCATAACTAGCACTGGAGAGATGGCTCAGCAGTTAGCCACCTGCTTGCTGCTGTTACAGAGGAAGGACCCAGGTTCATTTCCCAGCACCAATGTCAGGCAACTTACAACTGTTTATAACCTTAGTTCCTGGGTATCTGGCATCTGCAGGCACTTTCATACACTCAGCCCCACCAGCACATATTAAATACCATAATAAGCTTATGTGGGTCAGACACTTGGAGAAAGGACAGTGAGAGACCCCCCCCCACACACACACACAGCCCATAAGTACGTCAAATGTTAGTATCTTCCAGGACAGAAGGATCCCAGAGGAAGCATCTTGCATACTAAAAGAATTAGAAGACCCTGCTAAGACATATTTCTAGTAGGAAACAGTTCACATTCCATACAATTCACACATCAAATGGTTGTTAATATGGTCATGGCCCTATGTAACCATTCCCAGAGCCAAATGTTTTCAACATTGTGTAAGGAAAGCTCCTCACAGGGACTGGAGTGATGCCTCAGTAGGTAAGTCTTTCTTGCACTTGCAGAAAGACTGAATTCAGTTCCCAACACTCCTATCTGATGGTTCAAAACTGCATGCAGCTCTAACTTCTGGGGATCAGACACCCCTCTTTTGGCTTCTGAAGATACTCACACACCCATGTATTGTTGTAAGAATTTTTGCCCAGGGAATAACTAAGTAATGCCTCTCCTCTCCTTCTGTAATCCCCATGACAAACCAGAGTTTGATTCCATCAAAGACCTTCATGTGGAACCAACCCATTTATACAAGAGAGAACTTATAGGCAGGAATCTGTGTGACCCAAAGCAGCCATACTGGAAAGTCTGTGTCAACATTGATGGTTTTCCTGTGGCTTCACAGATGGAGGCCCCCTTTAAGTCCTCCACAGCCCCCAGCCCTTTCTTGAGACCCAAAGCCACGTACAATTAGGGTATAGCTGCACACAACCAGTTAGGGGAAGCCACTGGATAGTGAGGAAAAGGGCCCCATGTCTTCCTCTGTCCCCTCTTTTTATAATGGAATGCCAACAAGCCCAGCTGTGATGGGTCTTTCCTAAGCGGTACAGCTGGACTCCTCAAGATGAACATTTAGGTTAACTTTTTTTAAAAAAATTTATGTATGTGAGTACACTGAAGCTGTGCAGATGGTGGTGAGTCTTCATGTGGTTGTTGGGAATTGAATTTTTAGGACCTCTGCTTGCTCTGGTCAGCCCCGCTTGCTTGCTCTGGCCCAAAGATTTACTTATGATTATGCATAAGTACACTGTAGCTGATTTCAGACGCACCAGAAGAGGGCGTCAGATCTCATTACGGGTGGTTGTGAGCCACCATGTGGTTGCTGGGAATTGAACTCAGGACCTTCGGAAGAGCAGTCAGTGCAGCCATCTCACCAGCCCTTGTCCTTAACTTTTAATCAGAACTAGTAACCACGCTTAAACATCCACATGACTTTTTGTATGGATACACGTTTTCATTTCTCTTGGGTAAATGGTGACTCTGTCTAGCCATCTGAGGAACTTCAACCACATCCTTACAAACACTTGGTATTGACTTTTTATATTACGCATCCCAGTGGGTGTGAAGTAGCCCACTGTAGTTTTTTTTGTTTGTTTTTGTTTTTTTTTTTTGTTTTTCAAGACAGGGTTTCTCTGTGTAGCCCTGGCTGTCCTGGAACTCACTCAGTAGACCAGGCTGGCCTCGAACTCAGAAATCCACCTGCCTCTGCCTCCCAAGTGCTGGGATTAAAGGCATGCACCACCACCGCCCAGCGCCCACTGTAGTTTTGATCTGCATTTCTCTGATGACTAATGATTTGTAGTGTCTTCTCATGTGCATACTGGCCATTTGTATGTCTTTAAAAACATTTGTCTATTGTGTATGAGTTATAAGCACACAGATGTCATACAACAAATGTCTTGAGGTCAAAAGACAACTGGCTGGAGTCAGTCCTTCCATCACATAGGTCCTAAGGACCAAAGTTAAGCCATCAGGCTTGGTGGCAAGGCTTTACCTATAGGCTCCCTCACCAGCCTGCACCTCACCATTATTATCTCAAAATGACACCATATTCCAATACACACATCTCTTATAATCCTTCTGTTTCATCTTCCACATGTTCCCTGAGCCTAGTGGGGAAGAGAGTGGAATACAGATGCTCCATTTAAGATCGAGCATTCCAACGCCATCTATTCTCTGTACTCTGGCCAGTTGTGAGTCTGAATTAACTGACATCCTTTATGACTGCATAAAGAGGCTTTGCTGATGAGGGTGGAGGCTTGCACTTGTCTATGTATAAGGATAAGTATTGAGAAGGCAACTTGATACTATGTCTCTGTGTTTTGTAAACATTTCTTCTGTCCAGTCAAAATCCCATGACTTTGGGGTCTTATTCTAGTAGTATGTGTATATGAAGTTACAATGTTATACTAATTGATCTCTCTGATATTAAACCAGCCTGGCATCCCTGAATTAAAACACAGTTGGTTTTGCTTTCAGTAGACTCCAGATGGGCTAAGTTATAGTTCAGTGATAGAATGCTTGTATAAGGCCTTGAATTGGTTCCCCAGTACAAGACACACAGACACCCACACCCACATGCACATGCACACACTAAATGCCTCATGAGCAAAGTGCTTTTTATTGTGTCCTTCAGCATGCAACCACAATCCAGCTATTTGAGAAGCTGAGGCAAATCAATCTCTTCAGTGTAGGAGTTTAAAAGCAGCTCAGGCGGCAGAGTAAGACCCAGTTTCAAGAAAGCAGCTCAGGATCTCTATGTTCTCCCAGGATCCTGTGAGTCTCATGCTTTAGGCTTTATTACACCTATGAAACATTTGCAGAAATTGCTTTTCATGAAGCAAAATCCTGCAAGAACCCAGGTGAGTTAGAGCACTGGTTCTCAGACTTCCTAATGCTGTGACCCTTTAATACATGTTGTAGTGACCTCCCCTCAACAATAAAATTGTTCATAACTATAATTTTGCTACTGTAGTGAATCCTGATGTCAATATGATATGCAGGCTAGCTATGTGACCCCATGTGAAAGGGTAGTTAGACTCTGCAGGTTGAGAAACACTGTTAAGAGTCTCATACACACTATGCTAGAGATGCCAGGTCCAAAAAAAGTGTCTCCTACCTCATTTCCACATGAAGTCCTAGAAGAGGCAAAGGTCATTGTGTGGTACTAGAATTCAGTGGCTGCCTAGAATTTGTACAGGGAAGGTTCTGAAACGCTGGTGAGGTTTTGTGTTTTCACTGGTACTCATTAATCAGTAGGTGTGGGTTTCAAAATTTTATTGATGGTGCAATTAAAATGTGTGAATTTTACTCTATGCAAAATTTTTACCTCAGTGAAATCATTCTGAAAAGCTACCAAACATCTCAGAAAGCACAAACAGGCTCACCACTTGGTGTACACATTAGGTGCCAAGGGCTACTGATGTAAATCTGCATTAGGTACTGAGGGCTACTGATGTATATACACATTTGGTACTGAGGGTGTACTGGCAAGCAACAAACCAGGGTTTCCTGTGTCACTTTAAAAGGTGCTTCACATAAAAAACCAAAACCTGGCTTAGGACTCTGAAAATTGCTGAGAGCTCCAGAGGATGACCGTGCCTTTGCCTTTAGGGAGTGGTTTCCAGAAAATTCTTGCATGCTTGCTGTACCTCCACTGGATGGAGACAGAGCACACACATCCTCAGAAAACACAAGCCCTCCCACCTTCTAACTCTGAGACCCCTCAGAAATTGACAGTAGGCAGCATCAAGGAGGGATGGCTTTCCCTTTGACTTGTCATGGGTACCTGGAGTGCCCCAGGTCAGCAGCCAACTCCAGAGACAACAACTCATCTTTGACCTGTGCCAGAAAAAAATAAATGCACAAATTTTAAAGTGAGTAAATATGTAAATTTACAGATAAAGAATGTTCTTAAAATACTTTTAAAGAACACTGCTTAAAGGGGCTGGGGGGATAGAGACAAGCCTATAATCACAGCTATTCAAGGGACTGAGGCAAAAAGAGCCACAAGTTCAAAGTTAGACTGGGTCACAGAGTAACTTCAAGGCCATGGTGGACAATGTAGACTTAGCCTACAACTAAACAAAAAGGGGAGGGGAGAGCGGTTGGGGTCACAGATCAGTGGTAAAGTACCTGTGTGACCTGAAGATTTTAGTTAATGATCCTTCTAAGAAGCCTGTGTGTACTTTCTGTACTACCAAAAGCTCAAGAGTTCTGTCCTTTGCCAACTGCCTGACACATTCTCTAGATTAATCACGATCCAGCCTGTAGCCTCATTTACCTGTATACTGTTGTGTTGCATGAGTGATTATCAGTTATTAGTCAGCTCAGATCTGCTTCTCAAATGAAGTCCCTCAGCAGCACCGCTGTAGAAAGAACTGCAGAGTCTCGTGGGCACAGGCACAGGAGTACCTGTACAGGGTCCACACCAACACAGCCAGGTGTTCTGAGGATGCCTGCTGCTCCCAAAATGGCTTTAACTACTACTCCAACCAAACTCTCAACCCAAGTAGCTGAGCTCTGACTTCACGGAGACAAAGCCTACTCACTATGACATCAGAGTGACCAGGCCCACACATAACCCCACATCACCTGATGCAGGAATTCTATACAGAATGAATGCATTACTCACTGCAGCCAGAGCCCAGATCTCTTCTCCAGGAGCTACTGACTTGCTATGTCCCTACCCTCCTAAGGAAACTCTTAGTCATGTACTTGCCTGAATCCTGTCTTCCCTGAGAACTCAGCAATGAAGAATTCCACATTTCAGTGGCACAGCATGGAGAGGGAAACCCACCTTTAACCTTTGGTGATCTCAGCTCCTTGCTTAGGCAAGCCCCCTTTCCTAAGAATCTCTGACACATGGGAAATGACACTCTCCTGTAAGTCACTACCCAGAGCTTGCTATGATGACACACCAGGCCCAAGACCATGCACCTCATTTGGATCACACCCAATTCCAGACCTAGGTGTCATACTGTAGCTGAGAGAAACTGAAGCTCGATCATTAAGCAAAGCTGGGACTTCACCTAGAGGTAGTGCTCATGGTGGGGGCTGTGGAGACTACGACCCTGTCTGGATCATCCCTACAGCACAGATGGTAACAAGGTTGCTCTTGATGGTCTTTGAGCTAGTACCTGGGATTATTACACAGAACATTCTACAAGGATTTCCTCAGCATAAGGCTGAGGGCATGGCTTGTGTGCACAAAGGCCCTAGCATTATAAAACAACAAAACAAACAAAAACCAGTTCAAAGCATAGAACCTGATGCATAGTAACTCAAAGATTGGCCCCTGATGGATACAATGGTACATGCCTGTAATCCCAACAGCATTCAGGAAGATTAAGAGAGTTTGAGTCCAGCCAAGGCTATACAGCAAGTTCTAGGTCAGTTAGACCACACAGCAAGACCTTGTCTCAAAACAAATATAAAAACAAACAAGCCCCAAACAAGTAAATTTCATTCTAGAATCAGAGGCAGACATTTTATAGAAAATAGTATTTATTTGTCACATTTGAGATGAACACAAAGGACTGTTCCAGAAATCTTTTACATGTATATTATTGATAGATTGGATTTATTCAACATACAGAAAAAGCAAAGCCCACCAAAAAACACTTCCCTCTTGAGGAAAACATGAATTCAGGCAGTTTCTGTAAGTTTTCAACACAGGAATTCACATTGAGCAGACAGACCCAGCTCACAGGTCCGTTCCCAGGTCCAGCTGCTTTTATCTCACAGGCTCCCTACAAAACTCACAGCAGCCAACCAGCAGGATTCACAGTGACCAGGAGGAAAGGCATTGGAACTTTCACAAGAGCCCTGAGTTATGTTTCAGAAGCCAGGCAGGGAGGTGGTGATGGTGGTGGTGGGGTGTTTGTGGCTTGTGCCAGTTCAGGTCACACATATGACAGTGCAGTTAGTATCACAGCTTTGTTCCTATGAGATCTTGTTAAATTATTGCAAGGAGGAAGACAACATCAAATAGCAATTGCTGCCCCCACTGGTCAAGGAAAAAGTCGGGAGCCTCCCCTGACTAACTGGTCACCATTGCCAATGTCCAAGGCACACACGAATGGCAATCACGGGGACATTTGCTGAGGGTACATGGCCTGATGGCCATACTGATGCCCATAAATGGGATCTGAGGAAGGATGGACAGTTGAGAGCAGCCTGGTCCTGTGGAGGACCATGTGTCTGACTGGCCTTCCTCACTCAGTGGAAGTGGGTACAAACCGTTCTGTGGAATACCTGGGTGAATCAAGACATGGATACGTGCTGCTGTCCTAGCACCATGGCTGAGTTAGCTCAGCTGGCCACAGTCTGTGATGACAATCTTCTTAGATGTCTTCCCACTTTTTGAGCCGAAAGACTCTATTTTCTTCACAACATCCATGCCTTCTTTGACATGGCCGAACACGACATGTTTGCCATCCAGCCTGTGGGGAGGGTTGAGCCAAGTGAGAAAACACCCAGCACCCTGGCCACTCAGCACAGTGTTACTTGCCAAAGGTAGTAATTCTCAAAGGGACACCCCCACCCCGAAAGCTTAATCACGGTTTGTGAGTTCTCCAACTGCACTCCAGGGGATCCCAGGCTCCCAGGACAAGTGCTGTCACCCTGGGCTTTGTCCTGGCAGCCTCATCTCATTCTTGGTGACCTTACCTATGAGAAGTGGGTTTTTCTCATTCTGCTCAGGAAAATGATGGGCATTGGAGCACTCAAAAAGGCAAGGCATTGGTACAACAGACTATGGCAAACTGAGCTCCAAACAAGAATGAGAAGCCTGGAGGTGTTGAGCAGCTCATGATTTGCGAGCTCCAAAAACAGAACAGGGATTTAGCTCAGTTCCAGCAAAGCCAAGAATGATGACAGCCCGGGGCAGAACTGCAAGGTCCATTCAGGCTTCCACGGAAGAAGAACAAAGAAGATGGGGCCAGCAACCACATGCCCAGCCCTGACAGCCCTGTGTGGCTGTCATCCTATCACTAAGATTTCCTTAAAGTTGTGGACACAGGTTTTCTAAACTTCTCAGTCAGCTGTTGCCTCTGACCTCCAGGGACCTGAGGTCTGGAATACTCAGGACTCTATGCAGAGAAAAGTGCTAAGTTCTCTAAAGTGGAAGTTTTACCAGGGAAAAGGCATTCTTAGCATAGGCCTGTGGGAAAGGAGGCTGGGGGTGGGTTGTGGGGGTAGGGTGGGGTGGTCTGGGAGCCATGTGCAGCCATGCTAACGGTGTTTGAAGAAAATATTCCTCCATGATTCTATAAGCACATTCTGTAGTAAAGGTAAGCGGAGGAAACATCAGGGTAAGCCAGGCAAAGTGGCTTCCACTCAGACCACCATGAGGTCACTTACTGAATCATTTCCCAAATGTGGGGTAGAGGAACCCTTCAGTGTGTGTGCAGGTGAGACACAAATCAAATTCTTGCCAACAGCACCACTGGGGCGCATAGGTGGGACATAGTCACAGAAAAACAAACTGTGCCTCGATTGCTCCCTGTCTCTCAGACACACAGTGAGAAGCATGCTACTGGCCCAGAGCAGACGTGTCCAGCTGCAGATTACCCTCCCGACTGGGACCTCCTCTTGCTTCCTTCTCAGAGGCCCTGCAGTGTGACCTACTCACCAGTCTGTCTTTGTTGTGCAGATAAAGAACTGAGAGCCATTGGTATTGGGGCCTGCGTTTGCCATGGACAGGACACCTGTAAGATAAGTAGAGGTGAGCTGTGTCACCCAGGAGGCACCTCACCTGAGACGCTGCTTGGGAGAGCAGGTGGCTCACACTCCATCGAGGACGTGTGAACCTGCAGATCCTGGGAGCAGAGAACCAGTGCTGACACAGTCCCCAGAGCTTGTGTACCTTAACTGCCAGCTGGCTCTCAATGGGGATGCTAGGGTGGAAAGAGCTCAGGGGTCTCAGTGGGGGAGCTGACTGGAACCCCAGCTATGGCTTCTAGACTCTCCCACACTCTGCCTTGGGTTCTGTTTAAAGACTCCTCAATCAAGTTCCCATAGGGAAATCTGTTTGGTTTTGTTTGTTGAAAAAGTCTCACTATGAAGCCCAAGATAGCCTTGACCTTTGGATTCTCCCATCTCAGCTCCCAAGCGCTAGAATTACAATAGAAAGTCTGGTTTTTACAGAGTAATGAAGGAGAAAGTTCTAGAGAAACCCAGTGAGGCATGCTGAGTTGCCTGGATGCTAACAGAAGGAGCCTGATGAGATGCTGGGCAAGCGTGGACCACAGTTTCTCTGGGCAGCCGGGCATGGCAGCACCCAGATGCTGTACGGTCAAGAGCACTGGAGAGGGTTCAGTCCTACCTGGCCCCACATGCTTCAGTGTGAAGTTCTCATCAGGAAAGCGGCTTCCGTAGATGGACTTCCCTCCCGTGCCATTGTGGTTGGTGAAGTCGCCAGCCTGCACACAGAACACCTTGTAACCTGTGCCACCCAGGTGGCAGGACAGTGGGTCTCCTAAGAAGGCAGCCCCTGAGACTCTCAGGCAAAAGGGCTGACAACTATCCAGTGACTAAGATAAATAAGGCCAAACTAAACCAAGCTTCTGCATCTGGAACCATGCCAGAACAAGTCTGGTTTCTGAACAATACACTTCTTGTCTGAGCTAGTTTTTTCTGTAAACCTCAAGAAACGTGCCTGAGCTGTTTAGATTCTCAACCCACAGTTCCTAAGAGGGCCACAAGCAGGTGACCAGGGGTCCTGTGCTCAGAGCCAGGCAGCAGGAGAAGACCAGTTCCCAGGCTGAATTCCCTTCTTTGCTCTAGCATCACCCTTCCAAAGCCCAGAAGTTTTGCAGACGCACGGTCCATGGGGGCTGGGTGCTTTTCTCAGAGCCTGCTCAGTGTTGGAGGATGTTTTTGTGCTCTGTGTACTCAGTTGCTGATTTCTGTACCCAGATGCTGGCTGCAGTCTCTATTTTGGTATTGTCATTATTATGAAGCATCTCCGGACACAGTATTTTGTAAAACATTGTACTCCATCACCTTCTGAAGGAGGGGCCAGGGTGAGACCAAGATGGTACATAACGAGCCAAGAGGCTGGGAAGTAGTTTAAAGCCAGAATTTTCTTGTTAGAATAGCTCAGAATCTGCCCAGCTATACTGCCTGAAGCTTTTAATAAATATAAAGATTTCCATGTCATTAATCAGAGCAAGGGAGGGCTTAAGAAAGCCTAACTTTTACAGTCCAGGCAGCCTAGGAAGGACCTGCATGCAGTTCTTGCCTGGAAGAGTATAGGAACACTTCTATGCCCGGTTGTAGGCCATGGCCATATTGTGGTTTCTCTGAGACAGGACTCTTAAATGGGAAGTGTAAACTTCCTTGTCCAGCTAAAGCATCCACTGATACCAATAAAATGTCTCCAGTTACCTTGCTTGTGTCCCCAGAGAATACCACACCAAGCCATAAAGAGCTCTCCCAGTTTGCGAGTCCCTTCCTAAATCCAGTTGCCCACCTCAGTACCCTACTTCATCACCAACTCCAAGTGGAGCTGGGAGCCTCTGTAGCAGGAAGGGCTACACAGGGCTTGACTGGGTTCAGTCACAGCCATAGCCCTGTGTGCCTCTCCTTCACTTTGTCACACCCTATGTGTAACTTAGCACTGTAGAGTGACAGCGGGCACAGCCCCAACCCATAGCTGCTCGGCTACAGTGGAAAGAACAGGCAGAAAGGCCTTCAGAGAAGCCAAGACATCTCTGCCTGCCTCCAGTTCTCCTGCTCTCCATACATCAATCTCCGACCTTGAGTATGGCCGTGAGGTTTTTGTTACCAATACCTAGCCCAAAGCCTGATGTAGCAATACTTACATGTTTGTAAAACTGGAAGAACATGTGACTTAAGAATGTGTTCATTTAATCAAGAAAAGGCTCTTCACTGGGAAGGCACCTCCCAAGTCCCAGCATGTGTAATGATGACTTAGCCATCTTATCCCCACCCCCTCTCTTTTCCCATGCCCTGTGCTCAAGGGCACACGGAATACCAAGATTAGAGGAGGTCTAACTCCAATGGCCCTTCAAAGCCTCAAGATCCATCCCACCAGCAGCCCTGTGCTGTCTCCTCCATGCACCAGGGCCCGGCTTGCTTCTCAGTGATCCCAATCACTGCCTAGGCATTTGCACTGCCGGCTCCACTCACAGCAGAGGCCGTGTTCCTATTACCTGGCACATGAAGGCTGGGATCACCCTGTGGAAGGTGGAGCCTTTGTAGCCAAAGCCCTTCTCACCAGTGCACAGGGCTCTGAAGTTCTCTGAAGAAAGAGAGAGAGAGGCAGGTTAAGGGCAGGCCAACTTTCCCTGCCAATCCCCCACATGAGCTGTGTGTTGAAAGGCCCTGCCCCTCTTCCTGAGTCCATTCCCGATCACTTTCCTGCCTTGAGTCAGTAGCAAGCGCTATGCTAGAATCCAAGCTCTAAGCTGTGCCAGCCAGGACAACAGGGCAAGGAGCCCGAAGACTACCTAACCCACCCTACCTTGTGCTGTCATGAAGAAGTGGGAGGAAGCTATCTCTGAGAGCTTACACAGGCCTTCCCCTGGTTCTGAGATGTCTAGCCACTCTCAAGACTGTTAGCAGAGCTCACAACAAGGTCCAGAGAGGAACAAAAGGCTGCCTCGGGGGATCCATCAGCTGTGCATAGGTTGAGACTCCCATACAGTCATAATCTAAGTCCTAACTCTACCCCAAGCCCAACAGCCTTGCCTGGCTCACGTTCCACCTAAGCCTTACCTGCTGTCTTTGGCACGACATCTGCCTTTAACTATGGGGAAGGAAAAGAGACAGAAAAGGATGGTCAGTCAGAAGCATACAGAAAAGAGCCCCCTCACCATTCACACCCAGAGGCCAGGGCATCATTGACAAAGCAGCACAGGGCCAGTCCATGACCACCAACCCTCCTAGGAACAGCCAAAGCCGCTATCGTTTCTGGCAGCTGCTTCCTGAACCCAACCAAGGCTTGCTTGAGACAGCCTCAGTTTCTTATCAGAAGAAACTAGTGCCATCCTGGCCCACTTCCAGGGACAAAATTGTCAGCTGGAGGCCCTCAGCATGAGTCCCCGGACCAAGAGTATCATATCAGAACCAGCTGACCTTCCTCAGTGCAGGGGGAAACTGAGGCTCACAGAAGGAACGGAGGGGGCCGTCGAGGGTTGTTTATAGCCTCATCAAAACTCGCCTCTTGCCTCTCAGCTTCTCTTAAGAATCCCTCTTCGCCGGGCAGTGGTGGCGCACACCTTTAATCCCAGCACTTGGGAGGCAGAGGCAGGCGGATTTCTGAGTTCGAGGCCAGCCTGGTCTACAGACTGAGTTCCAGGACAGCCAGGGTTACACAGAGTAGCCCTGTCTCGAAAAAAAAAAAAAAAAAAAAAAAAGAACCAAAGAATCCCACTTCACCAAATGGGGTTGGGGAGGTACTCCTCATTTTCCAAAAGGGGAAACTGAGGCATAATAATAAATGCCAGCTCCCCTCCCCCAATCGATCAGCAGTCAACACTAACCGGTCTCTTTGTTCAAAGCAGGACAGCCTAAGGCTCCTAGGGCCTCCTCCTGATACCTTGGTGACTGTCTCCCACTTTTCTTTTGAAGGGTTGAACAGGAGCTAGTGCCGAGAGTCGACCTCAAAGAGTGGAGAGGTTTGGGCTCCTAGTCCAGAACCTTACTAGCAGTCCCGTGCCGCCTCTTAGGTAACCAGGCCTTGGGGGCGGGCGGATCCCGAGTGCGCTCAGGCCACCACGTGAGCACCCGACAACGCCTGGCTCTCAGACACCCACCCCAGAGCTCTGGGCCCAACCTCGGACGCAAAGGGTTCTAGGTAGCCCAAGCGTCGGTCCTGGCCGGTCAGTGGGCTGTCACTCAGTAGGATCTGACCTTGACCTTTTCCTCCACATCGCCCAGGGTTTTGAAGAGCCCTGGACCGGACCAAGCTGACGCCGTTTCTTTTGAGAGTGGGAAACTGAGGCCCAAGGTCACCCGGTGTGCCAGGCACAGTACCGGGCCCGAGAAGTCCAGATTTTCCCTATGCCCAAGCCTCACCTCCAGCACCACGCGGCCGAGCGGCTGTCCATCGGCGCCCACGTCCAAGTATACGAGCGGGTTCCGGGAGGAAGAGTTCGCACCGCGGGCTCCGCCGTCGCTGCAGGTGCGGGTCGCGGAGAGGAGCAGCGGCGCGGAGCGCTGGCCGGAGAGCAGACCGAACAGGCGGGGGCCGCAACGCAGCGCGAGCATCGCTGTCGCGGGTCGGACGAGGGCGCGCGGAAGAACTCTGAGTAGACACCAGCAAAGTCGTACGACCCAGGAAGCGATACCTAGGCCGCGCGCCGCCGCCTTTATTGGTCGACTGCCTTGGATACCACGCCCCCTCCACGCCTCCGTCACGCCCCCTCAGAACTTGTTCGCTAGCGTCCCCTGCTGGTTGCCGCTGGCAGCGCAATCAGTTCGTGCGTTTGCCCCGTTCCCTCCCCCCCACCCCCCAACACCGAGCGGGAAGTCCTTTGAAAGTGCCTCTAGACCAAGACGTGGGGGCTTTCTGAGGTGGATCAGAAAGGGAGAGATAACAGAACAGAGAAGCGGAGATACATTCCAGGACACCCCTAAGGTGACCTCAGCCCTCCGGCTCCAGGGCTGAGTCTGTCTCCTTTCGCTTCTAGAGACCAGTTCCTCCGCCAGAAGGACTGAAAATACAGTTTGCCTCAGTTCCAGCCCACACTGACAGCCCTTGTTTGTCCCCACCACCTCCAGCCAGGCCAGGAAGGCGCCGGGCTAACACCCACTAGAATTCACCTGGAATATACCTCCTTGCCAACTACACCACTGCACCTGCAGGAAACTTCTTAAGCAACCACTCTTACTGGATGCCAGGAAGTTGCCAGTGTGTGATACAAAAGGAAAGGAGCCTGCAGGAGAGCCACAGCCAGGGATTTAAATCCTTGTGTATTGGACACAGCAGCAGCCTGGGAAGCAAATGAATGCCAGCAAGTAAGGACATGTGAGCCAACACAGGAAACTGAGGCTCAGAAAGAGAAAAAAGCTCTAACTAGGGCTAGAAACCCTGGTTCCCTGCTGCTGTCTTGGCCAGTCCTTCTGCAACCAAGGAATCGATGAGAAATTACCCTGCTTTCTACTCATACCTGTTCTGAGGATAAATAAACAAGAGAGAGAAGCATTTGTTAAATTTTTTTGGGGGGTGGGGGTTTCGAGACAGGGTTTCTCTGTGTAGCTCTGGCTGTCCTGGAACTCACTCTGTAGACCAGGCTGGCCTCGAACTCAGAAATCCACCTACTTCTGCCTCCCAAGTGCTGGGATTAAAGGTGTACGCCACTACCACCCAGCCATTTGTTAAATGTTAAACGCTGTTCTGTGGACAACAGCAATGGGCATAGCCTAGACTGTGTGTTCAGGGTATGGATTCAGAGCATAGGGGTGTGTCTCCAGTGCAAGGTCTCAGAGTCCTGAGAGATGGGAGCAGGAGAGGAGCAGAGAGCCTTAGGAGTAGGGGAGCCTGGCCTGCCCCATCCAAGAATCAATTTGTGGGGAGGTGTGGAGAAGCCAGGCTGGTCCAAATCTATGAAATCAGGACATAGTCCCAGCCTCACACACGGCAGCCTGAATTCTCTTGTGAGGGTTCACAGCACTCTGATTTGTGCTACTGGCCCTGATGGGTTGTTTACCAGGCCCTAGTCTAGGGTGGGCCTCACCCAATCCCACAGAGGGCCCCCTCTTTTCTTGTCAGTGCATATCAAAAGGAGCTGCCTGCATGGAGAACTCAGTTGGTCTCTGCTCTGCCTGAGCCATCTGCACATTTTCTACATCTATGCAACAGGAGTGCACACTTAGATTGGAAAGAAGTGGAGAGGAACCACCACACATGCCCCGCTAGAAAGCATCCAAAAGCCCCAGCTTCCTAGAGCCCGTTGACTCCTATATAGCCTTTAACATACCCAAAATGGGAGCTGTGGAAACTAGTACCTTTCAAGCCTGCAGAGGTGAGGACTGAGCTCCAATTGTGTTAAAATAGGCAGATCCCACCCTAGAAGAGAACGAGCCTTCTTTCCCATGACTCCTTCCCAGCGTCAGACCTTTCCCATGGCTTAGCATGTGGCCCAAGAAGCAGCTCTCTTTGCCAGTCCCCACACTGTGGTAGTGAATCGTCAAAGAGAGTGTGTTTGGCTGACACCAACCTGTCTGACTTCAAGGTCAATGTTACTGCATGCCAGATCCTCCTGACTGTCATCATGGAGCTAGTCTGGGACAGGGCAGGAGAGAAGCCTTGGAGGGACAGTGCAGGAAAACAGAAAAGGAGGTAACTAGGAGATGTGAAGCCCAGGGGACAAGGGAGGTGATTTCCACCTTGGGGAGTCAGTCTGGACCACCCCTGGGTACAACAGGGGCACAGGATTGTGAAGAGGTTATTCCAAGGGGCGGGGGTGAGCCAACAACAGCCCTGCTGGGCTTAGTCAGGGCATCTCTGAGGAAAGGCTGTGATCTTAAACGTGAACTGAAAAATGCCAGGAGAGAACAATCACAGAGGTCTCTAATGGCCAGGCTGAGGCCCGATGTCATGGGTAGCAACGGGGAGTTGCGGATGGTACAATGTCTACCCCTTTCCTTCATGTTATTCCTTCCGGCTCTTTGGCAAGCACATTATCCCTCCCCTTGTGTGAGCCAGAGACAAATTCTGTCTTCACCACAGGCTGGATTCTGATGTCATTCCTCCATGTCCTGTCCTCAGTGGTCTCTAGAGAGGCAGCCTCAAGCTGAGCTGCATGCAGCTAAGCATATGCCTAGCTCTGAAGATACTGGACCCAGCTGAGACTACATACTCTGCTGGCTCCCCAGCTGCTGAGAGACTGAATCATCTTCAGAAGTTTCTCCCCAAACTGCCCAGGTGGCTTCTTATTGATGAGTACTGACAGTTGATGTTCCCTGGGACCCTGGGACAACACACATGGACCTGATAGAGCCAAGAAGCAGCCAGAAGAGATTGGGATCAAACTTGTGTTCTGGAGTTGCAAACTCAGGTGCCTGTGGAGTGATCCAGACTGGAAGAGATTGGGATCAAACTTGTTGCAAACTCAGGTGCCTGTGGGAGCCAGGAATAATACGGGTTGGCAAAGACCAGAAGTGGGTAGAAGATAAATGCTGTCTGAGTGGCTGAGGTATGCTCCCACTCGAGAGTCTCCATAGGTGGGGCCATGGGAGCAGCCAGCTAGGCCCTCACATAAGAGCAGGACACTTGAAGTTTTCAACAATTTAAAAATGTGTATGTATACATGTATCTCTGTATGGGTATGCACATATGAGTGCAGGTGCCCATGGTGGCCAGAAGAGGACATCAGATCCCCTGAATAATGGTAAGCTACCTAATTTGGGTGCTGAAAACTGAACTTGGATCCTCTAGAAGAACAGCAAGTGCTCTCAAAGACTGAGCCATCTCTCCAGAACCCCTCTTAGAAATCGGGGTTTCATGTAGCCCAGGTTAACTTCAAGCATGCTGTTTAACCAATGATGATTTTGAATTTCTGACTTTCCTGTCTCTCTGATGAATGTTGGGATTACAAATGTGCACCACCACACCTGGTTTAAATGGTGCTGGGGATTGAAACCCAGGCTTCATGAGTGCCCAGCAAGCACTATATACCAATTGAACCACATCCCCATGGTCAAAATCTAATTTTTGAGAATGTTGGAGACTATTTCTTCTCTCCCTCTTTTACTTTTCTTTCTTTGTTTTCATTTCTTTTCTTTTTCTTTGGTTGTTTGAGACAGGGGTCTTGCTGTATAGCCCTGAATGGCCTATAGCTCCCTACGTATATCAGGTTGACCTTGAATATACCTAAATTCTCCTGCCTGTGCCTCCTAAGTACAGGGATGTCAGGTGTTTGCCTTCTTAGTCAGCTTGGGAATTAATTTTAATATAAGATTAAATAAGAGCCATGGAAAACATATCCACCACATCATATTCTCCACATATCCACCACATTTTCACTACATAGCCACCACATTTCTACCACATATCCACCACATATCCACCACATATCCACCACATATCAACCACATATCCACCACATATCAACCACATATCCACCACATATCAATCACATATCCACCACATATCAACCACATATCCACCATATATCCATCACATATCCACCACATATCCATTGGGCAGGTGCTGGGCAGTGTGATGCATGAGGGCATGTGAGGTAGAGGCAAGTACTGTGGCTATCATATACGCTGGGACTTCCTAGAGAGGCAGTGCAGGATGCACTGGAGTGACAGCAGGTGCCCTAAATGGACACAGAGTGTGGCTTCATCCTGAAGGCGGTTTAAGTCCACAGAGGTGTTTTGTTGGTTTTGGTTTCTTTGAGCCTCGGTGGTTTCCACACCTGTGCCGAGGAATTGGTTGTATGTATTTCAGAGAATTGCTCTTGTTATATAGAGTGAAACTTGAATAGAACAGGGGCTCGGTGAAGATATGAGTGGGAGATGAATGACTGAATGAGTTAATGAGTGAGTGAGTGAGTGCCAGCGGAAGAACCAGGGGGCTAGGGGTTTTGTTGTTGTCAGCGGATTCTTGGTTTCTTGAGAAAGTCTCATCGTACTACATCACTCACTCCAGCCTCAGACGTGGATCCTCCTGTCCCTTGAGGACTGGAACCATAGGATGTTCACATGTCTGGATAGAAGGGTGGATCTGAAAGCAGACATTGTGATCGTAGTTGGGGTTCTGCATGGTTTTACCGCTTTCACCCATGGCTCCCTTAAGGGAATCCCGATACCAGCCTCACCAAGCCCTGCACATCAAAGTTTAAAGCTCTGCACATGCAAGTGTAGAGCTCAGCCTTATTCACCCACAGGCAGTCAGGAAGGCCAGCTGGCCTGGGCTGCATGCTTATGTCATGGAGGATACAGTGCGGCAGCTCTAAGTTGTGGCTGGAGCAGGCTATACAGGAGCCAGCATTGGCTTAGCTACACGGAGATCTTTCCATTGTATAGAAGAAAGTCGTACTAAAAAAAGTTATTCTTCCCACCCACCCTCCCATGGAGGCAATCAGTCTGTAAACTGCTCCAGATAATCTCTGGAGATACACTTGTCTCTATGAGGATGGGCCATATCTAATTACCTGATTATAATGAACAGAACTCAGCCAATGGAATAGGAGTACCCACGACCACCTGTGAATCTGTGATTTCTTCTCTAGACTTGTGATTTTTTTCCCTCTAGCCTGTCTATTTCATTGTCTCCTCTTTGAGAGCATCCTTCTCTTCTGTCTTTCTCTTACAGGCATGCACATGCACGCATGTGTGCATGCTCACGCGCGTGCGCGCACACACACCCACATACCCCTCACCATCTGTCATATCATGGGAGTGGGGGTGGGGTGAGGTGGGGAACACAAGCCTAGCAGGAGGCCCTGTGGAGAGAGGCCAAAGCCTGACAGCAGCTACACACATCATCTTGGACGTGTATCTTCTGCAACCTTCCAACCACTATTTGTATTTGAAAGTTGAGAATCACCTCCAGAAGAGCCTCGGGTGTCCATCCCCAGCCAGTCTGGTCTGCAGCCTCCTAAGCAGAAGCCTCCAGTTGACCCATGGCTGGACGGATGAGCCACAGAAACGGGAATAATATGTATTTATTTGAAGCCACCAAGTTTTGGGTCACTTGCTCTGCAGCGACAGGTAGCTAATTCCCAAAGCATTTCATCCAGACACAGCCCTTAGGGGCCCCCATTGCTCCACACCTAACAGTTCCTGACCTGCTATCTCAGCGGATTTGTGCCACCAGCGGCTCTTGACGGAGACCACGTGGGCACAGAACGGGCTCAACAGGACAAGACTTGCCTATCTCTGGGAAAACATGAAGCCAATTTGTCTTGTTTTCTCCAGGAAATGAGTAGGGAATGGGGGGAGGGGAGAGAGACAGGGAGTGCTGGAGGGAGCCTCAAGGAGACCAAGCTGAGCTGTTTGGGTAGCACCTAGCAGCTTGATACCATGCTGGGCCTTATACCAAGAGTTTACCTCTAATCTCAAGAACAGCCCTGGAGAGTATTGTCCCTGTCTTACAAGGGAAAGGATGGAGGCCCAGAGAGGGTTAGCTATTCACCCAAGGTCTCACTAGGATGAAGCAGAAAGTGCAGGTCTTCCTACCTCGTCTTGACCGCGTGGCTTTCTGGAGGAACTAGTGGGTCCATGTAGAGCGGTCACTCCTGAGGTAGAGTGTGTCAGATGCTATTGTTTCATATAGCCTTTGTTCAGCTAGCTTGGCATTGCTTAATTACATAGGTTTGGGGGTGGGGTGGGGAGGTGAAGGAATGAGGGTGTCTCTAAGTAGCATTGACTGTCTTGGAACTTACTGTGTAAACTGGGTTGACCTTAAACACAGACACACTTTTCTTTGCCTTTCAAGTGCTGGGATTGAAGCTGTGTGCCACACCTGGTCCAACTAGTCTTAATAACTCTATAAGGAAAGGTTCCAGGAGGTTGGGTTAGACTTGAACCCAGGCTAATTCAGTGCACAGCCTGCACTCTCCTCCCAGGGCCAGTCCTCCCTGTCCTAGTCCTCTGGCCTCCTACACCTGGGCAACCCATAAGCTGGCCGCCCTGAATACACTTGGACATACAGTTCATACCCAGAGTCAACAGAAAGAGCCAGCCCAGATTTATTCTTTGCAGGTAACAACCCCACCTTTATTTACTTTTTATGCTTTATAGTAATGTTTTCAGTGCTCCAATATCCCAAAGCAAGGGTGCCACTGCCCGGTTGCCTAGGTGTGAGGTGTGAGCCTTCGCAAGTGCTGCTTGGTCAGAACGTGCCTGAGCTCTGCCCAACACGGAAATCTACAGCCTTGGAATTCTGCAGCCTCCCTTTCTTCTGATAGTTGGCACCTTCCCTCACTCTACTGAGTTGCTTCTCTCCGTTCCCTCTTACTAACACTGGAGGCCTTTTCTTCCTCCGTTAGAATATCTGCCCCCTCCCCATCTCTCCACAAGGTTCACATGCTAATCCACATTGTCTACCTTCTAACCACTATTACCCACAATTGGTCACCAGTGTCTGTCTATTCTTCCGATGAGAAAAAGCCCTGCAGGCTGAGGTCTGGGTAAAAACAGTAACAGGTGGCCTCTGTACAGCTTAACAGAGTGCACACCATAAGCACTTGTGCTATTCTTCAACTCCTGCCTGGCCCCGGAGAACACACAGTAGTGTGTGATACCGCTCTTTCTAAATGTGGCCTCTAAAACTTAGGGGAGCGACATGAGCCAGCTAAGGTTAAGTGGCTTTTTCCTAACCCTCTCAGTCTGGGCCAGCTCTGTCTAGGGCCCAAACTCGACTCCTGCTAATGCTGCTGCTGTATAATTGTAGTTGCATCTCAATCTCTCTGACAGACATCTCTAATATTTAATCATCACAGGCTGTTTTCCTAAGACAGTGTATATCACAGGTCCTGGGCTCACCCAGGGTACCCCAGGAGTAGAGGCCTGTCCAGGCATTCAGCAGAAGGCGCCAGGGGAAGGAAATAGGAGCTTGGGAATCAGGGTGTAGAGAGCAGGTTGTACTTACTTGTTTGCTGAGGGGGTGGGGCATGCTGCCATCTCCAGAGAGATAAGAGCTACATGGTGATAGAATCACTGTGGTCCACCCTAGGCCTGACCAGAGCCAAGTTTGCATTAATTGAGCTGAAAGAGATTTTCCACCAACTGGCAACACTGTAGCACTTTGAAATAAGCTCCCTGTGGCTAGAGGTAAGCAAGAAATACTACAGAGAGGATCCTCAGCCAGGATGTGTTGCTGTCCAAGGTGACCTGGGAGGTTCTTTCCAGTTCTGAAACTCTGTGACTGAGGCTCCTTCAATGGGGGCTGCCTGGTGGGGCATGAAAGTCCAGAGTACAGTGCTAAGTGCAAGCTCAAAGCCGTCTATTGGCAGAGGGGCCCACGAAGTGCAATATGAAACTATAAAAGCTAGGAGGAAATGTTGCTATTGTTACTGGTTTCAGAAGAGCCTGTGCTATCCAAGCATGAAGTGTAAGGAAAAGCATTGGAGCTTTTGGAGACACTGCTAGTGGCAGTTCTCATCGCTGTGGCAAAACACCTAACAGAAACAGCTTCAGGGAACGGGGCTGGCTCTGGGGACAGTCCAGCATGGCAAGGAAGCCACAGCAGCAGGGGCAACTCTGGCCAAGGCAGAGAGCATGTGAGGTTGATCAGAATAAGACTGGGAGCAGGGCCACCTTCAGTGATCTACCTCCACCAGCCAGGACGTACAGCCTCTCCAAAACAGGGCCACCATCTGGTAACCAAGTGTTCAAGCACATCACGCTGTAGTAGACATTTCAGACCCAGCCCTAACAGTGGCATACTTTTTAAAAACATCTGTGTTAGGGGCTGGAGAGATGGCTCATCCGTGAAGAGCACTGACTGCTTCTTCCGAGGGTATCCAGGTTTGATCCCCAGCACCCGCATGGCAGCTAACAACTGTCTACACCCTCACGTAGCCATACATGCAGGCAAAACACCAACGCATATAAATAAAAATAAATTATTTTAAAAAAATCTGTGTTGCAGAAGGTTCCACGGGCACGATTTGGGGCAGAGCAACCTGAGTATCTATCTTTCTTGTTTTCCTATTCCTCCATATTCCCAGTAAACACCCTTCGGAAGTAATGTCAAGGTGTCAGTGTTTAGTTTTGAGATTCGAATAAAACTTTCAGATGCAGATAGTTGGTCTGCAAGTTATTCCTGATTGTTTGGCCAGCCTTCCGAGCCAGCTTCCATCCCCACCCACCCTAGACCTGCTGAAGACTCTCAGCTGGAAGGAAGAGGGGAGTGGACAGGAAGAGAGTGAGTTAGGTCTGTGGAAAGAAGTGTCAGGAGAAGTCCAGACAAACAAACACCCACAGTCTTGTTTCTGAGTAGATCCTAGGTAGGCCAAGAACATAGCACACCCTTCCCTTGTGTGTCTGGGCAGGAAGGCTTCCAATACTCCCCTGGTGTATTAATTACTTTTCTGTTGCTGTGATAAAACATCATGACCAAAAACAGTTATGGAAGGCGGGGTGTATTTGGGCTTAGGGTTTCGGAGGAATGAGTGACCCTCATGGTGGGGATGTTTAACAGCAAATAGAAGTATATCAGCAGGGGCAGGAAGCTGAGAGAGTATCTGTCTTCTAACAGAGCACAGAGAGTGATCTGAAAGTGGTACAGGGCTTTAAACTCTCAAAGCCCGCCTCTCCTGACATACTTTCCCAACCAGGCTCCACCTCCTAACCCTCCCTGCGCCCCCCCCCCCCCCCCCCCCCCGCAAACAATGCTACCCACTGATCAGGTGTGATGGTGCACACCTTTAGTCCTATTACTGGGGAGGCAGAGGCAAAGGCAGGCAGATTTCTCTAAGTTCGAAGCCAGCCTGGTCTCCATAGTGAATTAGGACAGCCATATATGGAGAGAGACCCTGTCTCAAACAAACAAAAACAGTGTCACCAACTGGGACCAAGCATTCAAATACTGGAGCCTGTTCAACCTCCTGTACCCAATCATGGGATGCCAGAAGGAATAAGGAAAGTCTCCCAACAGGTCCAAGAAAGCTCAGAGTAGTCCATAAATCTGGAGCCTTGGCAGCTTTGTGATTGGATCAGATGAGACTGTGCAAATGGACCAGAACCACATAGAAACAAGAACCTTGGGTGGAACCCTCTAAAGATCAGCAAGGTCAGCTTTAACCAGCGCCCCTAGCTGCATCACCTTGCCCTTCCTGAGCCATCAGAGCTGAGAGGAGATGCTGGTGTAAAGTCAGAAAAAGATCACCCAGGACACCCAAGGTCAGAAAAGGACACCCGGGATGCCAAATCAGCATCCCCAAAAAGCAGAGGGCATCTCTCTGGCTCCAAGTAAAATAGTTCTTAAAAAAATAAAATTCTAGAAAAAAAAAAGATTGAAAGAAACCCTTTAAAAGATATTTATTTTAAGGGGAATTTACTTTGAGAAACATGAAAATATGGCAGAACTCTTCATCAGCCACCTTTTACAATACTACACACAATAATAGCATACATTTTTGTAGGGTAGGAAAAGTCTGTATATGTTCATGTAGGTATACTTATATATGTAGGTGCACATGTACATGTATGTGTATGACATGTGAAGGCCAGAGGTCAGCCTTGGTTATTGTTCCTCAGGAGCCTCCTACCTCTGAGATAGAGTCTCACATTGGATCAAACATCGTTGAGTCTATATTTGCTGACCAGTGAGCCTCAAATATCCTGTCGCCTCTGTCTTCCATCTCTGGGACTGCAAGGACACAACCACCACATTTGGACTTTTAAAATATGGTTTCTGGGGATTAGACTCCAGTTCTTATGTTTTCATGACAAGTACCTGAATGTCCAGCTCCAACATGCATAGTTTTGCATGCATAAACACTCAGGTAAAAACCAATGACAGGCATCTAGTTTTGATCATGATAAGCAGATAAAATAGAGAAATAATTCAAAAGGCCAGATGTGTGTGGATGCACATCACTAGGGTTGGCAGTTGTACACATCTAGATTTATAATGGGGTTATCTGAACCACTGTGATGGACAGCCTGTATTTTGACAAGTTCAATCAAACCTCCACTGTGTAAACAGATCCCTAAGGAGCTGAGATCTTTGATAAATACAATGTACATCAGGAACTTCTCATGGATGATGTTTCAACATTTTTACACACACACTCAGTGTTTGCACAAAGTCAACATGCTAATGCATGTCTATCTAGCTAAATTTGCCCACAGAAAATACGCCAAGTGAATCAACTTCTCTAAAATCATTCTATCATTTGTAACTTGAGTATTGGAAATGCTTTGGAGACAAAATATGAAGCACAGTGAATTGCAAGATGTATGCTGATGGATAGTAAAAAAAAAAAATTAAAAAGGAAATTAGCCACACGACACAGTGCATTACAGGGACAGGTTATAGACGGATGCAGTCAGTTGCTGATAGCTGGATGACTCTATGCTTAGATTTTGCAGCCTTGCTTGGTAGTTGTCTTATTGTTGATTTAGGGCTCAGCTCCCCTCAGGGACATGTTCACAGTCATTGCCTGTGTGGTCTGCTGCTTTTGAAACTCCTCCGTGCTTTGACGTACATTGACATGAGCATTCTCGGTGACACTTTCCTGTCTTCCATGCTGGGCTGTTTAGGTCGCGTGGAAAGCCATCCCCTGGCCCTTACATGCAGAGCACACAGATGGCAGAGATGTTGCTGCCAACAGAGAGGGGACACAGCACATGTGTCGTCATCATCTGTGTACATGGTTATGTTCCAGCCGGTCAGCAGCGTCTAGAGTTATACCTGCTGCAACAGTCAGCAGTACGGACAAAAGAGACTTTGGGGCAGTGGGGGGGGGGTGGTGGGGTGTTTGAGACAGAGTCTATCATTGTAGCCTCGTGTGGCCTGGAACTCAATCCTTCTGAATACTGGTGATCACAAGTGTGAGCCACCATGCTGGCTCCGAACAGCACTCTTAAAGGACATTGAAAAGATTATATATGTGTATGTGCTTGTGTATAGGTTTGCATAGTAAGTGTTGGGTGCTCATAGAGGCCAGAGGAGACATCAGATTCCCTAGAGCTAAAGTAGTATACTGGTGGTTGTGAGCAACCTCACGCAGGTGCTAGGAGTGGAACTGGGGTCCTCTGCAGGAACACCAAGCTCTCCATCGCTCCAGCCTCCAAAGGGTACATTTTCAGACTGACATTTTCATGGTTGCCTTATGGTATAACCAATCCCATTTCCAGAATCCAGCTTGTTGCTCTCTCTCTCTCTCTTTTTTCTTCTTTGCAGGAGTTGTGTTTTTCAGGATTTGAGCTTTTGGGACCTCAATATTCCAGAGTTTAATCTTTCGGAATTTGTGATTTTCAGGATTTAGCAATTTTTATCTGAAGGCTTTCAGCTTCTGAGATTAGGACATTCTGGATTGTCTTCCATTAGGATCAGCTCCACACCCAGCCAAGCCTCCTCCTCCCTCTCCCGCTTCCTCCTTCCTCCTCTTCCCATCCCTGTCACTCAGTATCATCCTGACTCACAGCCTGGCCTCTCTTCCAGTCACCTTCTTCCATCCATCTCTTTCCCTTATGTGAATTTCTCCCAGGCTAATCCTAGAGAAGGTGGGCTACCACTCAACCTCTGCTACTCTTCACAGGGCTTCTTGCCTAGTAGACTCTGCCCGCTGAAGTACCACACCTCCATGGACTTCATTGAGGTGGTTCGTGGTAGTGTAGAGTGATATGAAAGACATTGCAGCTCCTGCCTGCCTTATTTATTGACCTGAGAAACGTCAGCCTTCCTGCCTCATGCTCACTCCTCACTGCCCTGTTCTTCCTTCCCCTCCCCCAGGCTGGTTCTGCTTGCTGAGTGCCCCCTTAGGCCTGGGAAGAGCTCCCTGT
This sequence comes from Mastomys coucha, assembly GCF_008632895.1. Taxonomy (NCBI): domain Eukaryota; kingdom Metazoa; phylum Chordata; class Mammalia; order Rodentia; family Muridae; genus Mastomys; species Mastomys coucha. Next base: position 12,465,899 of record NW_022196915.1, on the reverse strand, counting down.
CAATCTTTGTGGGTCATGGATTTCTTACTGGAGAAGCTTTAATATCATAACTGAATGACAGGTGGAAAACTTAAACCACAGAACCATATTGCTCCCAGTGCTGGGGGCTGGGAGTGAGGGTCCTTGCCCCCTCTTCTCATCTCTCCTAGTATCTCTTCACATCCCAGTCCCATGCCCACCTGTCCCAAGGTCCAAAATTCCTCATCTTAATTTATCTTTATTTTCTAATTTTAGTATTTTTTGAAACAGGGTCTTTCTGAGGCAGGGGCTGGCCTCAAACTCAAGATCTCAAATCACAAGTATGCACAGATGGCTAAATCTCTCATTTTTCAGGGCACAGATTCAATTGGATTAAAGATCCCCTAGATGACAGCACCTCCAATACAACAATGACCCTATTTTACTAAGTCTGAGTGGGGCCTCAGCACCTGACAGAGGGACATGGCAGGACCCCCAACGGGCCTCAGCGCCTGACAGAGGGACATGGCAGGACCCCCAACGGGCCTCAGCACCTGACCAAATCGTTAGTGATGCAGCCCCTTCCTCTGTGCAGCTCACAGGTTGCTTATAGGACTTGGTCATGAGGCAGGCCCCTGGGATTTGTCTCCTTTCAGACTTACATTTCCTCTGATGAAAGATGTATTCCCAGGGCCATCCAGCCTCAAGTCTTTACCCAGAAGCTCATTCGCTTCCTGGGAGGATGCTTTTTAAGTGTGTGAAATGTAAATGAAATATACGCACAGTCTTTTCTATCAAAGGGTTAACTGGACAAAGTCAGATAAGGCACTGCCCAGATCCTGCCTCAGACTGGGTGTGGCCTTTGGCTTCTCCCTCTCCCTGACTGGTCTGCATTCAACTCATTCCAATACATTTACCCACTTCAACATGGTTTCTTTGGTGCCTGGTTCTTTGTTCCAGGTTCCACTCATGTAGCTGAGCAAGATGAGCCAGGTCCCTGCTCCCAGGAAGCTTCAGTGAAAGCAAGAGGAATGTGTCTACTGTTAAAGTGACATTAAATCCTAATAACAGAATGTGTTAATTAGACACCGGGCAAGATGTTTCCCATTCACCAAATACTGGAGTCTCTATAGTAATGGAAAATGGGAAGGTCATTAGTTCTACAGATCACCAGCTCCATTGTATAGATGAGAAAACTGAGTCACTGAGGTTAGCTGTTATGTTTTAGTCCTTTCTTCCTCCATTGCCATACTTGATTGCTCTATGCCTGGGAGCAGGGAACAGAGGCTGGGACTGAGCTGGGAACCTAAGAGAATCAGAGGCAGCTGACAGTAAAGTGGAATGGACAGCCAAGACAGGAATTGGGCTGCCCCTGTTACCAACAGCAATCTCAGCATAAATTGCCTTAGAAGCATCCTCTGGGTCCCAGTAGATAGGTCCAACGTTTCCTTGTGGGAGTGACGGCTCATCTGCCATGCTGAAGGGTGACAGCAAAGATGAGACTCCATGGCTACCCACTGTGATTGCCACCTGGATTATCAGATCAGTCATTTCTATGATCTCTGTGCCTCTGGGAAAATCCCTTGGGTGAAACTCTGTGTCAGGAATGATGGTCCTCAAATGTACTCTGCTCCCTGTGATTATGACACATGGAATCTCTTTTGAGGGCTAGGGGCAGATGGCTCCTTTCCTGGACATCCTTCTCCTGCTGCAGGGACCATGGAAAGGCATGTGTTAGGGGATCAGATGGCTTGATGCATACCTGAGCCCTTACTGGCTTCCTTGATGGACTTGCTGGGAGTCAGTTTGCATTGTCTTGAACATCACAGAATCAGGACCTCCTTTTAAGGTTTCTGGGGTAGTGGTGGGAAGGCTACAAGTCAAGCACTCAGTGTGAAACTTTGTGTAGAGAAAGGTTAGAAACAATCCTTAATTCTTCCTCTAGTCTAGACCCATCTCTCAGCTAGCCATTGACTTGTAAGGAGCTGGCAGCTAGCCAAGGGGTCTTTGTTATCCTGATGCTTTGAAAAAGTTATCAGGGACCACTCTCACGCTCTCTGCTTATTTGAGGCATCCAGTCACTGGTCACAAGAATGGATGTGGTCCAGATCTGGCAGGACCACTGTGAGAGGGGCTAACGGTGTAGAAAGTTACCTTCTGGGGCACAAGCAGCTAGCTCAGCTTCCCTGGTCTTGGCTTGTTCTCATCTCATGAGGCACTGGGGTGTTTATCTGCTGCTCAGTCCACCCTGCCCCCATCTTCGGGTCACTGACCACTGTGTAGGAGTCTTGTTTGCTGAGGTTCCCGTCCTGCCTGGCGCCAGCCTGGCCACTGGGTTCAGCTGCTGCCGAGAGCTGTTCCCACAAGCCATCTCTCCAACAAAAAGCCAGTGTCCTTAGAGGGCAGGTGCCACCTAGACATGGTGGGAATGAGGCCTGCCAGGGAACTCTGGGCGGTCAGATTTAGAGTGCCAAAAGAGCCTGGCTAGGTAGGATATGAGATCTATGAATTCTTTGTGAGTTTGTTGACACTAAGCCTCTGTCTCTAGGAAGAGATCTGAATGTGGGGGGCAGACGCTGGGGCTGGGCCACTGAGGTGTATCTGCTAAGCTGGTGTCCAGACCCCACCTGGGGACCTCCCAGGCAGACCACCTCTGGCCCAGAGCCCTTGCTCAAGCCTCAAAGATCTACTATGACCTGAGACCAGAAACAAAGAGCTGAGACAGACACCCCATTTTCCAGTAAGGAAGAACTTCATGGCAGATGGTTCCCCATTTCTTTTTCTCTCCTCTCTCGTTTCCTTTTCAGCCTTCTCTGCTTGCTGAAAATCCTGGGCATAGCCACTGCCTTCTCGCTGCTAGAATGTGTACTATAGGACCAGTTTTCAGATGCTTACAAGCGATCTGTCACTGTGCCCACTGGGAAATACTTCTCTAAATACAGCCTGGTCACAGCAAGATTTAGCTCAGTGCTTGGGCAGTGCTACACACTATTTCAGGTGACATCAATAAAGACTAAGCATCTAAAATGCTGGAGGTGAGCATCAGCTCTTCTAAGAGAAGCTCAGACCTATGGGAATTGGACTCTACAAATATTGAAAAGAATCTCACAAATCAAGGACAAATAAATGGAACTTTCAGAGAGTAATGATTGATAGTCACAGACTTCAGGACAACTCGACAGGGATCAGCATCTGTCCAGGCTTTCCTGTATGTTGTATTTTCCCGAACAGATCATAAGCTCCTTGAAGCCTTGTTTATCTTACTAACGCCACCATCTCGAACTTACTGTTGGTCATCATTCACCCCGGGGTGGGGGTTGGGTGGCAATCTAGAATTACATAAACCGATAAATGGATGGATGGCAATGGAAGTAGTGAATGGACAGGTGAGTGGATGGGTGGGTGGATGGATGGGTGGATGGGTGAGTGGACAGATAAATTGATGGACAGATGGTTGCATGGGTCAGCCTGGATGAGGAAGCATCTCAGGTACTGAAGGAAGGCTCGAAGCTGGAGTAAACCCAGCCAGCACAAAGCCTAGACTTCTCAAAGATTAACTACAGAGGATACAAAAGGCACCAAAGGAGGCAAGACGGACAGATTAGACTGTCTTGCTGGTAACTTCCATCATCAAAAAGTTCAGTCATAAAATGAGATCAGGGTCTGAGGATGGAGCTCAGGTTGAGTGTTTGCTTAGCATGCACAAAGCCCGGGGTTTGTTCTCCAGCACTGCACCTCTGGCATGGTGTGTGTAGCACTCGGGAGGTGGAGGCATGAGGATCAGAAGGTCAAGGTCATTTTTGACTACATAAGAGTGTGAGGCCAATTTGGTTTACATGAGACCCTGTTAAAGGTGTGGAGGTGGGGGATGAATTTAAAAAAGAAAAGTAAAGAAAAATGAGGTTAAGAAATGAAGCCACAGGAAGGAGATATTTAAGATACATCCATCCACCTGACCGAAGGCCTACCTCGTATAAATAAGGAACTCCTATGAATAAACAAGAAAGGTATAAATAAAAATAGCCAGGCAGTAGTGGGGCACATCTTTAATCCTAATCCTTGGGAGGCAGGTGCAGACAGACATCTCTGTGAGTTCAAGGCCAGCCTGGTCTACAACTCAAGTTCCAGGATAGCCAGGGCTACATAGAAAAACCCTATCGTTAAAAACCAAAACCAACCAACCAACAAAAAACAGAAAGAAGGAAAGTAAGAAAGAAAGGAAGAAAGAAAGAAAGAGAGAAAGAAAGGAAAAGAAAGAACAAGGGTAAAGAGCCCTATAGACATCTTTTATGACTGCTCAGAAAAACACCCAGGTGACTCCTAAGCACCTGAGAGGAAGGCACTCAGTGTCCTTAGTCATAAGGCAACACAGAGTGAGGCCCACTGAGGTCACCTTAGACACCCACACAACAGCCAGAATGATCAAGTGTTGGCAGGATGTGTATAGCTGGAACTTTCCTACATCATGTATGTGAGCCTGCACAGGTACATTCATACAGGAAACCTGAAGCAGTTATCTAGTAAAGTCAGAACATATGCTCACGTATGGCCCAGAAACTCCACTCCTAGGCACGCATCCCAAAAGAAGTGTTTGTGCATGTGTAAAGCTAATACGAGCCCCAAACTGGAATGAACTCAAATGCCCATGAACAGGATAATGTTGTCGTTTCCTCAGAACAGAATACTGCTCAGCAAGGGAAAAGGATGTGCTCCTGAGGCATATAGCAGCATGGGGTACCCATAGGCATTATCTGGGGAAGAAAAAATAGCCCGTGGATAGACTGTGTGTCCATCTGTACAAGTACAAGAACAGATAAGGCTAACCTTTAGTGACAAACATCAGAATGATGGCTTGGGGCTGTCTGGAAAGGCCGCAGGGGAGTCTTCTGGAGTCCTGGGAACGTCTCCATACTGAGAAGTGTGTGGGTATGTGTGTGTGTATCCCACTCAGCCCTGAAGATCTGTGTATCTGTGAAGATCTGTCTTTGTATTTTCACACTGGACCTCAAGCACTTCCTTTATCCTAGGAGAATTCAATGTGTGATGTGGAAAGGGGGAAGAAGGTAGAGCCCAACAGAGCACTGTCTTAATCTTCAAAGGCCTGTGGCTCTCAGGACTGGACCAAGGGCATCTTGACACAAGGAGCTATATAAAGAAACACTGAGTGTTGTTGGAGGCCAGAGCCGGACAGATGCTAAGGTCCTAAAGGAAAGCCCATGGGATGGGAAAGGTCATGACTGATTACATCCACTTGGGACTTTCCCGAGGCCTGTGCCCCAGGGACACACACCTCACTCGTGTAGGCACGTAGGTACAACTGAGACTTGAGCACCTCCTGCCCCACCTTGCCCTGCCCCAGAGGCCTCATGAGCTTCCCACTTCTCTCCCAGGACTCTGGGTCTGTGTTAGCTTCTAGGATACCAGGTGGAGAAAAGGGTCAGGTGTCGCTCCCCTGCCATAGCCTAGCTCTAGGATACCAAGGGTGAGCTACAGATCCCAAGAGGCTCTATTCACAGGCTTTAGGTACACCAACTATCAGTTAGCCCCAGGCCCTGGTCCATGCTGGTTCTCCCAGCAGGAGGCACATCTGGGAAACTCGAGGCCTACCTCTGATGATGTCATGGAGGCCACCCGGGCTGCTTTTCTTGTGAATCAGGTTGTGTCACAGGATGCTGATCCAGGTGACAATCTGTAAAACTTCCTTGTTAAAAGCTCAGCAAGAGCCTGGTTTCCTTTGGCAGGAAGCCATGATAGTAAGGGACCAGACTGAGGGATTTCCATAGGTGTCAAGAGGGAATATTTGAGTGACCGTCAACCCCCTTCTCCAGCGGATCTGATTGGAGCCTACATTGTTCCCATACCGTCAATCATAGCATCCTGTCGTCCATTCTTCCTCCCCTCCATACTTACCACCCAGTCCAGGCTGCAGCCCTACACATTGGAGCTGCAGGAGGCCCCTTGCTGTCCCCAGCCCTCACTTCTCAGTGCTTTCATGGGACCATCCTCTTCCTTTATTCAGGGATAGTTAACAGTCAAGAAATGCAAAAAGCTTAAAAGTAGAGCTTTTCAGAAAAGCATACTCCTGATCAATTAGTCCAAACCCAGACTGCTTCTGTCACTGGGGAAGGGGCCCGGTGACCTCTTTTAAGCGTGTACTCCAACACTCTGAACAACCTCTGTGTTGACTTCCACCCCACAAAACACAAAAGCAAAACCAACCAACCAAACAAACAAACAAAAAGGGGCCCTTGCAGCAACAACACTCTACACATGGCCTTTATAAATGGCGGCTTCTATACACCACCTGTTTCTTGCCCTTGCACATCCTCTGTGACTTTGGCTGTTGGGCAGGTTCCCATTTTCTAAGCTTTGCTGCACTTCTCAATTTATTTATCTGTTCTCCTGGTACTGGGCAACTGGGCTGCTTAGGGTTTGGGGTGTTTGTGGATAGAGCTGCCTTTTGCCTACAGCTTTTATGTGGACACAGGTCTGTTTCTCTTAGGAAGTCCTATTGTTGGACTTCTGGGAAAAACATAGACCCATGTAGCATTTTTCAACTCTTGCAGAGGACCCAGGTTCACTTCCCAGCAACTGCATGGCCTCTCACAATCCTCCATACTCGGGTTCCAGTGGACTTGACATCATCCTCTGGTACTGCATGCGTGTTTTACACACACACACACACACACACACACACATGCAAACACTCATAGACATAAAATAAAAATAAACAAGTAGATTTTTGGGGGATTTCAAGACAGTTTCTCTGTTTCTCTGGGATTAAAAGCATGGGCTGCCACACCCAGCAAATAGAATTAAAAAAAAAAAAAAACCTGACCAAGCTTAGGGACTCTAATTAGGGCCTCAAATTAGCAGCTACCCCCTGTGTGTCCTGCTCCAGTGTCCTCGAAGAAAGGATCAAAATTCCCAAAGCCAGGGCAGAGCCATGCTAGCACACACCTTTAATCCCAGCTCTTGGGAAGCAGAGGCAGGCAGATCTCTATGAGTTCAAGGCCAGTCTGGCCTATGGATTGAGTTGCAG
>NW_022196915.1:12390549-12458889 GCF_008632895.1 Mastomys coucha | reverse complement strand
AATAACAACAAAAAAAACCAAAACAACCCCCCCAAAAAACAAACAAACAAACAAATAAAACAAAAAGATTTCCAGAGCCAGGGTCATTACCATCGCTGGCCTCTTGGACAAACAGAGCAGGCTTTCTGCCATCCTCAGATACTCGGAGCACCACCGTGCCTCTGAGTGTTTGCACATACTGTCCCTTCTCCAGGAGTGCTGTTCACCTCGCCTCTGACTCATACACGATGACCCCAACCCCCTGGCAGCTCTCTCTTCATCCTTCATTTGGATAACAGGCAATTATTAGGCACCCGCCACGTGCTGAGTTCTATTTTAGGCACCAGGAAAACAGATGTGTCGAACAGATAGTGACTACACACTTAACAACGCACCCTAGTCTCTGCTCTGCTCACCCACGTGGCTCTGCCTGCGTTTTTATTTCCACCTTACCTCCTCTGGATGTGTCTGAGTCAGCAGTGGGTATCCCTGTCAAGGCAGAGGACTCTATGAGAGTAAGGACAGTCCCAGGCCTCCTGGGCATGCGAGTAGGGGTGATGGCCACCCTCCACAGTGACAGAGCCCCCCAATGGCTCTGGTTGCACCTGTTTGTATAGCTTCTCTCCTCAGTAAGTGTGGAGCTGTGGGGAGACCACAGGATGCTGGCTGCCTGGATGGGCTCACGGGGCCCTAAGAATGCCTAGATTCTGTGAGGCCACAGAGCTGAAGAGCTGTGACGAGGGGGTGACTTACCTAATTGCCTGCTGTGAGCAGCACTCTGTGGCCTGGTTACCTCTGGAAGTTGCGGATTGGAGTTCTCTACTCCACACAGCAGGTCCGAGACTTGAACTCCTGTCTCGACGTACCCAGCTGCTTGTGAATAAACTCTCTTTTTCCGAAGCTTGTTATCTTAGTTAGGGTTTCTATTGCTGTAACAAAATACCATGACCAAAAAGCAAGTTGGAGAGGAAAAGGTTTATTTGGCTTACACTTCCATATTGTAGTCTGACTTTCAATAAGAAAGTCATTGAAGGAAGCCAGGACAGGCACTAGGAACCCATGGAGGGGGCTGCTTACTGGCTTACTCATCTCTGTCTGTCTGTCTGTCTGTCTGTCTCTCTCTCTCTCTCTCTTTCTCCTCTTTCTTTTTTTTTTTTCTTTTTTTCCTTTTTGGTGTTTTGAGACAGGGTTTCTCTGTGTAGTCCTGGCTGTCCTGCAGTTTGCTCTGTAGACCAGACTGGCCTCTAACTCAGAGAGATCTGGCTGTCTCCCCCTCCTGAGTGCTGGGATTAAAGGTGCATGCCACCAAAGCCTGACTTCTCAGCCTTCTTTCTTACAGAACATAGGACCACCAGCTGGGTGTGAGCACTCACCATGGGCTGGGCCCTCCCTGGGCCTTTCCCCATCAATCACTAATTAAGAAAATGTTCTACAGGCTGGCCCACAGCCTGATCTTATGGAGGCATTTTTCTCAATTGAGGTTTCCTCCTCTCAGACGACTGTAGCTTGTGTAAGTTGACAGAAATCTGGATAGCACACTTGTTGTCCCAGGGATGGATGCTTGGTGCAATGGTTTTGTAAAACAGGCCTGGCTGGGTTGCAGAACACAGCTCTCCTAGCCTAGAGCTCCAGTCTCTCACTCACTTTCCTTTGACCACAGACCCAGGGACAGTGCTGGGGAGGGTGAATGAGAGTTCAGACTCGGAGATGCTGGGTTAAAGAAAGGAAGCAGATGCTGAGCCCATGGACAGCATGCAGCCTCTGGAAGCTTCCACAGCTACTTCCTTCTCCTTCTTCCACCATCCCCCTCCTGCCCTGGCTTCTTTTGGGACATTCCATCTTTCTTCAATACTGTATCAAAACCTGGTGCCTTCCTGGTTACTCATTTTGCCAATGGGCTCAGGCTTCCTACTTGGACTATACCTGGAGAAGTGAGGGGAGGATGGGAGGAAGTACTCCCTCTCTTCTTTGAACTGTGCTCTTTTGATATTGTTCACTGCTGTATCCTATATGGCAAAGACAGTCTCCCTCCAAGGGAAGGCTTGCTGGCCTGTAGTCAAGATGCAAACAGTAACTACTGCCAGGTGTGCTACTATGCCAGGTGTGCTGCCAGGGATGGAGATGAACTGGCCTCAGCTAGTGATCCTCCTTTGAAGTTTCACGTGAGCTCAGCCATGCAGAAGTGTGTCCTTTGCTCACACATGACTAGTGTAAAGAGTACAGACTTCATGGACATCACTCTCTTTTTTGGGGGTCTTAGCACAAGACAGCTTCAGACATGCGAATTTAAGCATGAGGGTGGAAAGTGAAACATTCCATTTCTCCACTCCACACAAGTGTGACCCCTTTTCTGACAATAAGTTTGATTGGCTGGGCTTAGAGAGGTCCAACTTCCCTCTTCTCTGAATCAAATTGTGAGGACTCTTTTCCTTGAATCCAAAAATCACTTTCTTTAATTGTTGAGTTTTTTTCCTAGGTTACAGCTGATGGAGAAACATCTCAGTAAGAAAATACATATGGGTACTTGTACACACACACACACACACACACAGACATACATACACACACACAGACAAAGACAGACACATAGACATAGATACACAGACACATAGACACAGACATACACACACAGACACACACACACACACAGACACAGAGACACAGACAAAGACAGACACATAGACATAGATATACAGACATAGACACATAGACACAGACATACATAGAAACACACACACACACAGAGACACAGACAAAGACAGACACATAGACATAGACACATGGACACAGACACAAACACACACACAGACATGTACACATAGACAGACAGACAGAGACAGAGACACAGACACACAGAGACACAGACACAGACATAGACATAGATACACAGACACACACAGACACAAACACACATTCACACACACACACACACACACACACACACAGACACAGACATAGACATAGATACACACACACACACACACACACACAGACATACATACACACACACAGACAAAGACAGACACATAGACATAGATACACACACACACACACACACACACACACAGACACAGACATAGACATAGATACACAGACACACACAGACACAAACACACATTCACACACACACACACACACACAGACACAAACACACATTCACACACATTCACACACACACACACACACACACACACACACACTCAGAGTCTTTTTCCCTGCTGAAAATCTCTTGACTTCCTGTAGAAGAACTCTCTCTCTCACATCTGCTTCTGGTGGCCAGTGTATCCGGTGGTCGAGCCCTGCTCTGTAAGCCAAGAGCCTGTAACGTTTCCTTTCTGAAGTCAGTCCTTCAGAGTCCATAGGGCAAAGGACACACTGAAAGCATTATGCAGGCATTTCTAGAATTATTTATAACATAATAACTTAAAAGCAAAAACCTTTGTTGTTGTTATTCTCTCTCTCTCTGTGTATGTGTGTGAATACATGTTTGTGTGTATGAATGCATGGCATGCATGCACATCCACGGCATGCTTGTGGGGGTCAGAGGAATATTTTTAGGAGTTGATTTTCTCCCTCCCCCTTGGGCTCCATCCAGGCTGAGAACTTGAGTCCTCAGGCTTGCAAGGCAAACAGTTTCACCACTGACACATCTCCTCAGCACTCCCCCCCCATAAGAACTGTTTCGAATGTATGATCACAGTGCTAGACGTCTGGCCAGACTTGGAGCCTACACTTGTCTTTTGTTGTTTCTTGCCATCAACAGAGACAGTCCCTGAGGCATCTTCTGGTAGATCCTGCTTCTTATCATAAGTGACAGAAGTCTTTGGTGTGGGGAACAGCTTTACCTACACCTTTAAAATGATCAGTCAGATGGCTCTTAGTAGGAGGTGAAGCCCGGACTGTACTGTGGGGGCAGGGTGTGTATGTGGGTGGAAGGGTGAAGTTGAAGTTCGTCTCTCTTACACCAGGCCTAAGCTTGTGTGGCTCATGCTTACTTTCCAAGCTTGTTTCTAATCTTCCTTTACAACCTCTCTACTTATTAGCCAGCACAGGTCTTTTGTCCTCAAGGTAATTAGAGCTGGCTTCTCTTGATGCCTCCCAGAGCGCCTTGCCTGATGACTGATGATGTATATCATAGAAGATCCACTTGTCCATGCCAGTGGCTCATCTGAGCATGGGAGATCTTGGAATCCTGGATTTCTACTCCTCCTTTCCCTGGGATAGTTGCTGTGGTCCCGGGACTTGAGACCCTCTTCAGTTTGGCCTGGGAATCCTCAAGTGCTTGGGTGGGACCAAGAAACCACCCTTCTTCTTGGGGTAAAATGACATCAGTGCAGTAGTCACCATGGGCTCAGCCTGACTGAGTAATAAGAGGATCTATTGGTGCAATTGTCTCTCCAGTGTGCAATGCAGAATATGGCAGAGACTCAAGTCAATCTTGTTTGGAGGAAAGGGACAACACTGGCTCCTGCCACTGAAGCAGACATGAGTTGGACTGAGCAGGGACACGGCCTCAGTGGGGGCAGCTGCTCCATGTTCCATCTCAATTTAGCTCAAGTGACATGCTGCCACTCAACACCTGGGGCTATCAACCTCTCCTGCTCCCTATGTGGGATCTTTATTGTCACTGGGTTAGTGGGTCCATCTCTGGGATCAGAGCCTGCCTCTGAGGTCCGCTCTCACGGACACCTGTCTCAAAAATGGTTCCCTAGGAGCAGAACCGAAGCAAGTGTTTAGTTCAGGATCTTTCAGTTGGAACATCCTTTGTTGACTAAAAAGGCTATAGATGGAAATAAAAATGGCATTAGTTCTATGCCTTCTTCACTGAGTCTATGCATCATTCATACAACTCTCCCTCAGGAAGTTCTAGCTGGTGGGTTAAAGGAAGTGTGTGAGCTCCAGGAGGTCAAGCTGTAACTTTAAGATGTCTGTCTGCATAGTCCTTGGGAGTTGGGCCAGAGGGGCTCATCTAACTGTCTTCCTGGGGAAGAGTTGTATAAAGTAATCACACTGAGATCCTAGGAGCGGGGGAAGTACTAGAAATGGTTTCAAGTAGGACTGAGCTAGCTCACTTTGGGGACGAGCATTGAACTTACATTCTAAATGGATGCCCAGGTAACACAGAAAGAGCTCACTGTGTGGGCTTGCAGGTATCTGCAGAGATCCTGAGAAATGTGGGTCTGTAAACCTGACTGAGGAGGTGAGGGAATGAAGAATGGACAGAGAAATGAAAGACACATGGATATAAAAGGCTAGGGTCAGGTGGGTTGTGTGCACTAGCTTCTGTAACAATGGGGTACTTCAGCCATTTATTATGTACAGCAGGGTTAGCTAGTGTTAGGTGAAGTGTGCAGTCTCAGGCTGTAAACAGGAGGAGGCAGTGAGAGTTGCTAGTTTTCATGCACATTGGCCAATGGTTAGTGGATACTTGGAAAACCACAGGAGGAGCCTTTGCCTTTCCAAGCTTGACCGAGGGAAAAGGGTTGCCTAATCACTTCCCCATTGGCCCATTTCCTTGGTCCTTGGCATTGCTCTCTCATGTAAAGCCATGCACGTTCACTCAGAACTCCCTCCCTACAGGTGTCTATGGTCAGAAACCGGAGAGACCTAGGGGGAAGACAGAACAGGCAGAGGAGCCGGCACAGGACTGGTGAAGTTCTACCAGGAGGCTCTGTTGGCGACTGAGCTCGCCCTGCTGAGAGGTTGCTCTGTGGATCCTTCTGGAAGTCAGTTGCTGGGTATGGGCTGCTAGGTGGGGGTGGGAGAGGGAAGGCAGAGACCTTCCAGGTAGTCCCTGTCTGCTGAGGGTGACTGTACTGTACCTGGTGGGCTCCCAACAGTGGAGGAAGTGTGGGTCACATTAAAGTTCTCACCGTGGGCTGGAGCGATGGCCCAGTGGTTGGGCACACTTGCTGCTCTTGCAGAGGACCTGGGTTCAATTCCTAGCATTCTCATGGTGGCTTACAACTGTCTATAACTCCAGTTCCAGGGGATCCAAGACCCTTTTCTGGAATTTCAGAGCAACAGGCCCACACACATGTATGCAGACTCTCAAATACATAAAATAATTTTTAAAAGTCTCACCAGGCCGAGTGTGGTGGCCAAAGTTCTTTTATCCCCATACTCAGGATGCAGAAGCAGGCAGATCTCTGTGAACTTGAGGCTAACCTGATCTACCTAGAGAGTTCCAGGCCAGCCAGGGCTACATAGAGTTTATACAAAACAAAACAAAACAAAACAAAACAATAAACACCACTCTAGGATTAGGTGTGGGGAGACAGCCACAGGAGGAATGGAAGTTGAGCCCCAGTTGCTTCGACACTGGGCTTTTTACCCTCTCCCATTACGTTTATTAACCTTGTCTGTGTTGGGGGCAGCGTTCAGTCTTGCTTTGCTTTAGGTGGTTTTCCCATTCCACAGTTTTCTATTCCAGAAAAAAGCTGCCTGTCTCGGCAGGCATGAGCTGGGCCAAGGTTGCCATGAGGGCTCGGGGGAGCTACAGGCCTGTATAAGGCCTGTGTATCTCTGACAGCAGGGAGTTCAGCTAAAAATGGTATCTTGTCTTTATAGTGAAGTCCAGCTTCTACTCTGCTCACTTCCTGCCTTGAAGGCAACCGGTGCACAGGAGTTTTGTTTTTAACCACAACCCAGAAGAACCCAGCAAGCACATACATATCCCCCACCCCCACCTTGAGAGCTCTCTGACATCCTTTCGCTATAGGGGACCCTCCTACTGTTTTCTGCTTTGTTTCTTTGTTTGGTTTAAAGGGTCTGGTCATGTGTCTGCATGTGAATTTCTCTGCTCATCGTAAAGTCTAAGGCAACAGGCAGTGGGGATGCCCTTCCTATGCCCAGGAAGTTCTCCTGGCATCTCAGGCTGCTTGAGGACAAGGCTGCCAGCCAGTTGTTGGCAGAAGGCAGTGGTTGCAGCTCAGCAGCGAGCGACCAGGACTCCCGTTTTTTAAATGTGAATCTTTCTCTTCTCACCTTCATCTCCCATTCAAACAGGAAACGGTGGCCACCTTATCAGTCCCTGCCTTCCTGGGAGGTGGTACTTCTCAGTGCCCAGGACCCCACAGGCAGCATTTAGCCTAGCTGCCTCTGGTGCACACCCACCCAGACCACTCCAGGTGTGTCCAATCTTCCCTTTTCACACACTCGATTCACACCAGCTAATACATTTGAGGAGCCTGCTGAGCTGACATTTGCAGGCCTTGCTGAGGGACAGCTAAGGTGGCCGTGTTTTTTTTTTTTTTTCTCAGTGGTCAGGTTATGCGGAGGAAAAGCACTGATGGCTACTGCCCCTGACAATCTGATCCACTTCCCTAAAACTTAAACTGAACACACAAACACACAGTCTGTGCTGGGTGTTAGAACTGAGGCCTGGGGTGTGAACCCTTATAAGATGCAGCCATGTAGTAAACTCAAGCTTCGCTTGCAATGGAGCAGGGGAACAGTGGAGAAGCCAGGTGGCCATAGACAGGTCTCCATAGCCTGCAAGAAGAGTGGTTGTTAAGGCATTTATGAAGTATGGCTGTGCCTAGATGCTGTGGACAGAACCTCTGACTTGACACGGACAGGCTCCTGTTCCTAGTCTGTCAGGGACTCCTTAGCAAAGGCCTGAGTCACAGATGGTCTAAGGACTCAGCACCCCTCCAGGACTTAGCCCTGTTGAGCATCCTGTATTTAGCCAGTCATCACAGAACTTTGTTCCACAAGCCCTCAACAAGAGACAGCGGTCCTCACCAAGAGGGATGGATGCCTGGAGCTGTTCACAGTCACATGGGTTTCAGGATCTCATCTGGGGACACCAGGGCAGAATTCTTCTCTGGCAACACCCAAACCACTCCATTGTTTCTGTGTGTGCACAGACCAGCAGGATAGAGTGGTGGTTTAAAAACCAAACCCCGGGGCTAGAGAGAGGGCTCAGAGGTTAAGAGCACTGACTGCTCTTCCATAGGTCCTGAGTTCAAGTCCCAGCAACCACATGGTGACTCACAACCATTTACAATGAGATCTGACGCCCCCTTCTGGCCTGCAGGCATACGTGCAGGCAGGATGCTGTATATATAATAAATCTTAAAAAAACCCAAAAAACCAAAGCCCGTTCCCTCAGACCAGTCCTTAACACCCACAAAACAGCTTACTCACCAGAGCCTTCGTTTTTTGTCCATTTATTTAGAAAAAAATTAACATGAGCAAATGAGATACCTCAGTGTTACAACAGAGTATAGAAATGTCTAGCAATAATCAAATAATTTGATCTTTAAATACAAAATAACCACATGAACACCTAATATACAGGTTTCATCTGAATACATATTTATTAGATAAATATTAGAGGTCACATCATCTAACTGCATACAGCTTTGCAAGACTAGAAATCACAATTAGTTTTTTTTTTTTCTGACCAGTCAAAAGTATGAAATGATTGCAGTGTACATACGATGTACAAAGACAAGGGCGGGTTCCGTGGACGTCACTTCAGGCTGCACGTGTGGGTGTGGATGTGTGTACATGTGAATCACCTGTGATCATGATATCAAAAACTTATACAAAGTATATGAATTTGGTTACAATTTTCTTCTGAAATCCCGTTTCTCTTCATTGTTTCCATAGCACCCTAAAAATACACAGGTGGCAGGGCTGGGACACGGAAGGTAAATAGTACATGTAGGTAAAAATAAAAACAAAAGGAACAAAAAAACGCCTCTGCACACAGGGTCAGTATATTACAGGAGACAAGGACGGAGTCACGGAGGCTAACAAACGGGATCTACTATTCCACGGAGGATGAAGGAGTTCCAAGCCTTTTGTTGTTTTTCTGTTTCGTAAAATAAAAACAATACACATTCCGGGAGAAATGAATTTTATCTTGTTGACATGTCTATTTCTCATTTACATATGTACACACGTCCCTTGAGTTGCTGCTGCTCACTCCCTCGTCTGGATTGGTCGGGCCCGAGGGCCCACTGGGAGCAGACCTGTAGCTCTCTGGGGTTTAGGGCTTCCGTTAGGGAGAAAGTATTAGGAAACTTTTAAAAAATAAAATGGCTACAGGATACATGAGACATGAATAAAGCTTCAAACCAAGAAGATGAGGGCGATCGCCTGTGCGGGGCCTTTCCCATCTGCGCATGGACTCCCAGCCTGGCGAGCTGAGTGGCGGCTGGTAGGTGCCTATGGGTGGGTTGCTCATTGTGGTAAAGTGGCCTGCTGAGACCTCATTTCTGAGGTTACTATGGCTCCAAGTTGTTGTTAGAAAGGACTGAGGATCTTTCCAGAGCCTAGGCCTGCCTCTGTTCATGGATGTCATCTTTACCTGCATCTGTCACTACCAAGGCATGGCTCCAGCCCCAGATGGCTTTGTAACCTCTCTCAAACCCTGGATGAGCTCCGACATTTCTCTGGAAGGAGATATTCCCGGAGTGTGGGCTTCAGGCTCTGTGGTGAACTTGCTGGTGGGGCACTTGCCTGGGAGGCAGCCTTAGGAAATCAGCCTCGGGTGTGAACCGAGAGATGACAAGAGAGGCTGGGGCTACAGGGAGTGTCTAGGCCTTTTGCACTGGAAAGCTGTGGAGAACCTGGGCATGCCTTGACAGGAACTAGCAGGGACCCCAGGCTGTTCTGGGGCACAGTATCACGGCAAGAAGCAGGAACTTGTGAGAAAGGCATTTGTCAGTCTGAAGATGAACGATCCGTACAGTCTGACAGAGCACGGCCATGTGCCCAGGACACAGGCACTGGGTAGGGACAGCCACGTGGTACCTGGTGTAATGTTGTCCCTACCAGCTGACTGAGAGTGGTTCTCAACAGTGGGTTGCCTGGTCTCCCAACTTGAGCATGGCCGCCTCTTCTGCTCCTCTCTCATCTGTACAAATAGCCCTGGTTGGTTTTTTTGTTTTGTTTTGTTTTTGTTGTTTGTTTTTGTTTTTTTAAAAAAGGACTCGGGTTTTGTCACTGAGTCAAGATATTTTAAAAACACCAGCAAAGGCTATAACCAGGTCATGAAAATGTTGAATATTATCAAAGACAATACTAAAATATTCACAAAGATATTTACAAAAGCGATTCTTAAAATAATTGATTTGCATACTGAACACACTGCTTGAAAAAACCTTAACAACAGGACAAAGGAAGAAGAGGGGTGGGGGAGGTGGCAGCTTTCCTTGTGCCAGTTTTTTTTTTTTAGGGTGACAATAAGTCAACAGTTAGGGGTCACCTTTCTGGTTCAATCTATATTAAGAGTGCCAGGGAGCACAGAGGGAGGCTAATGACCGAAATGAGGACGCTGGCAGTGGACAGGAGGCAGGAGAGGGCCCTGGGTGGCAGCATCGGAGAAGGGAGCAAAGAATTTACAGATGGGATTCATGTGAGCAGACAACCTGGCATCACCACAGGCATCACCGTAGGCCATGAGGCTCAGGGGGGACACAGACCAGCCTGGCATAAAGCAGGCGAGTGACAAGCCAGCAGAGGACTCTAAGCTGGATGGAGTGAAAAAAGCAGAGGAGGACCAGAGGCTGCACTAGCTGGGTGAGCAGGAGTGTGGAGTGAGCTCTGGGTGGAGGGAGAAATACAGGGAATGACAGGCAGCTACACAAATGCCACAATGTGCCTGCCAAGATATCCTGCTGCACCCAGCAAAGGTCTGGGCTGGAGACAGACAGCTTTGAGCAGAGAACCTGCTGGGCCAGACTGAGGCTGGGAGATACATGGGTGCCCTGGACTCCTGCTGTGGAGTCGTTTCCCCCAGGGGGGACCATGCTGGTTCCCTACCATGAGACCCCACTACAGCTGTCTGGGAAAAGGAGAACCCGGAGGGAAGTGGGTCCCGTGGACTAGTCTTGGAGAAGGAAGTATGGGTAGGAGGAGGAGAACACGGGGGAAATGGTTTGCTTGCTGTCCAGATGCAATGTTCCTTTCCTTCCGTGACTTCAGAACTTCCCACTGCGGGTCATTTAAAAGCAGGGAGTGGCTTGGGGCAAAGCTGCAAGGCTCTGGCTGGCACCTTCCCCTGGCTTCTAACGGAGGACCCATTTTGGTGTGGTGCACATTTGTGCACATGCTCTCTGCTCCCCACAAGGGACGGCCCTGGTCTTTGTTAAGGAGCTCTCCTCTGCATTGTCTTGGCTCCGGGGAAGGCCCTGACCTGTTTCCTGCCAGTCCCTACGCAGGTGTGGCAAGCTCTCTCAGACAACAGCACTTTGTCCTTGTTCTGCCGAGAGTGTTTACAGGGTATCTTGGCTTAGAAGTCAAGAGGCCAAAGCCATGACCCCTGGCCCTGAGGGATGTTCTCCTTCCCAGAGGGTTGTGCTTTTCTGTGGTGTGTGTGTGTGTGTGTGTGTGTGTGTGTGTGTGTCCTTCCTCATTGCTGCAAACTGTCACCACTCCTCCAAGGCTTGTCCACTACCCTGGCCTGGGGGCCAGAGCGCAGGCTTCTCTCAGGTTCCAGTCAGCTGAAGGAGGCTCTGGGCCAAGAGTTGAGGATAAGGTTTAAAAACATGGAAGAACCTTAGGACACTGGAAGGTCGGTCGTCTGGAGTCAGCACACATGGAGGGACCTACAGTCACCATTGGCATGTCTCTTGCTGGGCCTGGATTCCCTCAGCTTGGGTTTGTCTTCCAGGGGCCGTCTTCAGGCTTGCTCTAGGCACAGATCCTGGAGCATTCAGGCAAACAGGACTGTAGACCCACATGGCTTTCCCTGCCTAGTGTGCTCTGCTCAGCTCTCAGCCTGAGGCCCTGGTGTGGGAGGCCTGAGCATGGGCTCCTGGGAGGAAAAGGATGTGGGACGGATGGGGTAGGAGGCAGAGTGGGGAGGGATGGCCCCAGTGGAGAGTGGCCTTCAGTTGTTCTCAAAGAGAGACAGGAGGTCATCGTTGCTATTGCTTGGAAGGTCGGGGGGGTCCAGGTAGGAGAGGAGCTCATCGGGGTTTGTGAGTTCCGGCAGTAGCTAGAAAAGAAGAAGCCTAGTTGAAGTGGCTGAGGGTGGCCCAGAAGGAGCGAGGAGTCTCTCTGGCCTTCTCACTCCCTTCCACTTGCCTCCTGGGGTTCTACCGCAAAGACAGAAAACTAACAGTGTCAAGTATGGGCCTACTGGCTGTTCCCAAGACCACTGCATCTCAGCTGGGAACACGCATGCCCGCACTCAACAAAGGCCAGGGAGACCCACTGGGCTGACCCCTCCTCTTAATGTCAGCCCCATGGCTGGTCAAGGGCTGGATTCCTTCTGATTGTTCCTCTGTCCCTGCCAAGAGCAGCTTTGGATCACACAGCCTGCTGGTATAAGCCATCTGGCTTCATCTATGAGCACAAGGCAGGCCATGGGAAGACCAGGTGGTCCCCACGGTGCCCTAGACTACTCTCCTAGAATCTTAGTGAGTTTGTGGTTGGCTGTCCTGTCCTGTCCCTGTGGTCCACTGTCCCCACTCCCCATGTGACAGCTTTGGAGTATGTATGTCACACAGGGGCAGAGGAGTTCCTGAATCTAGAAGCATCCCTCCGTCTGGCTAAGGGAGGAGAGTTGGGTGAGAAACCAAGACATCTGCAAACTGAAGATAGCACCATAGTTCTCCCTGGCATGAGCTCTCTGATACCACCGTAGTGGGTGTTACAGCAGGGCCAGGAGTCCAGTACCTAGGGATGGGGGCTGGCTACAGCTTCTAGCTCCTAAAGCGAGCAGGAGGAGCAAGTGTCCAACCCCAATCTTTCTGTGATCCTCACCATCACACTTTCTACACTACTCAGGTCTTAGAATGGGAGATCCTTGAGTCTCAGTTGCCCTTGTCCTCCCCCCACCATCTTCTGTCATCCCACATGGAGACTTCTTGGAGTGAGCAATGGAGCAAGCGGAAGCAGGGAATGGAGACACACGGACAAGGAAACTGCAGGCAGACAAGACCGGCAAGACGATGGTGGGGTGTCATTCTTAGCTCTTCCCCTGCCCAGGCCAGAAGGTAGATACAGAAATAGCAAGCTCGACATGGGGGTGTGAGGGAGGGGATGGGAAGAAGGGCAAGGACCCTCTTGCACTATCTCCAAGGCTTTGACTGGAGGGATTCGTCAAGGGCTTAAGTAGAAGATGGGTAGGACTGGGGAACAGGACTAACGGGCCGAGGGGCTGGTGGGTGGGGTGGGGTTTGCATAACATACCCCCATATGGGGTCTCCTAGTGCTAGAGTCAGGGGAGACTGGCTGGGGCCTACCCTCCACCCGCCCACCTTTCCACCCGGGGACTTGAGCCCTTAAGTACCCCCCTTCTCTTGGGAAGGTCATGGTGCCGAGCCTGGCCCCAGACCAAGGTGTGTGGTGACCCCAACTTACATCCAGTGAAGGTTCCGGCATGTCGGATGCTCCCTGTGCTCCGGCCTGACCCTCTAAGGCTGAGGAGGGGTTAAAGGTCAGGTCGCTGTGTGGATGGTTGCTGGGAGCGGCCTGTGGTGGCTGCCGGGGAGGCTGGGAAGGAGGAGGAGCCCCACTGTGATGTAATGGAGGCCCTGCCTGGCTGCTGGGGTGTGGTACGTGCAAACCTTGTTGTATGGAGGGATGGGGCTGGTCAGAACTGCCAGCGTGGGGCATCTGTGGAGGAGGAGAGAGCAGGAGAAAAGAGAGGTGAGGTGACGAGGCACAACGACGGGATGCCTGGAGAAAATGAAAACCAAACAAACCAGGAAGTAACGGACCCCAAACGAGGGCACCCCTCACAGAGAACAATGATCCGCAGTTGAGGGGGCAGGGTAGAAAAACAAACAAATTATCCTCTCCAGAAACCAACAACCAGGAAGTCTGTGAAGGGACAAGGGGAGAAGGCCTTACTCAGCACAAAGCCCAGGAAGAGCCTTGAGCCAGGCACAGACCAGACAGCCTCCCACCCCACACTGTCACAACAAACAACAGCGAGGCCAGAATGGACAAGCAAATGGACGTGTTTCTGGGAAGCGGGTAGCTGCTGGCAGCGTGGTGCAGCCCCCCCCCCCCGCCCCCGCGGGCCAGGGCAGTGCAGAGCAGGTGTGGACACAGCACGGGCAGGCGTGCAGCTCCCTCTGGCTGGCGGTAAAGAGGAGACTGTTGCTTTGCCTGCCTCCTTCCTGGATGAAACTCATCTGGTGTCAAAATGGCAGACCAGGGAGAGAACCTGGCTGGCCTGGGGCATTTCAGGGTACTGCCTTCTTCTTGATTAGCAATGGGCTTCATGCTGGGGGTGGTAAGGAACATGGGGGGGACGACTCTAAAAAGTTAGCTAGGGAATTCCTCCCTTTTAATTGGCTATGTGCTGGCTGTGGGTAGGTGGGTATGAGGGGTTTTTATGTAAATATGTGCCTGGTGAATGCCGTTTGCTGTTCTCTGCAGACCCTTCAAAGCAGAGGGCCTGAAGCAGCTCTGCACACCTCCAGCAAAGGCCTTAGCCCGCTTTATACATTTGAATAGGGCCACCAGTTGCCCTCTTACATACTGCCAAGAATATATCATTTTGGTGACAAAATGCTTCCTTGGTCTTAGATGATTTTCATCCCTGCCCCATCTCCATTTCTGGGTTCTTCCATGCCAGGTTGGTGAGTGGTGATCACACCAGCTTTGGTCTCCCAGGCCCCGGTTCCTCTTTCAATTTCTGCTAAAAGCTGTTCCCCAAGTCTGCTGTGATCTGGTCTCTACCAAAAGTCCTGGTGTGCCCTTTCTTTGCAGGCTGCAGGGCTCCAGTGTGACACCAGTATTACAGTGTTCTTCCAGTCCGGGTCCCCAGGTGACCCCCATGTGGCATGATATAAAGCGGCTGGAAGACAAGGCCACATAGTGGTAAGAGGCCAGCGGAGGGTTACCACTTAGCCCACAGCAGCAGATGTCCCATGGCACCCACCCTGAGGGAACGGGGAGGGACTCCACACTCCCGTGACCAGCTCAGCTCAGGACAGAAATCTCGGATCCTATGATATAGCTTCTCTTCTAGACCTCAACAGAGTGTCTCAGAGCTCAGAGCACTGCTGTGGTGTCTGCCAGTCTGCTTCCTAGTACAAACCAGTGCTTGGCTAGAACCTTCTAGACAATCCTGGACTACACAAAAACCCTCCGGCCATCTGCTCAGCCGGGGCCAGACTGCTTCTAGATACAACAAGGTAGATATACCAAGAATAGACCCGGGGTTGTCTCCCTATGTGATACAGATACATTGCTAGGTCTGGTTGCTTTCAGTGAGATGAAAGCTGAGAAAGCAGGCATGCCTTTGTGGAATTCTGGGGGGAGCTCTGAGCTTGATTCAGGTAGAGGAGGAACCAAGAAGCAAATAGCTTGGCGGGTAAGAGAGCATATGGCTTTCTCTCTGTGGCATCTTTCAGGATTAGTGGGTATGAGGACTTGGGGTATATAGCATGTGTGGGGTGATGTTGGCGACACCCGCTGTGGAGTGCTGAGGTCCTGGAGAGCTTAGAGGAGGAGATCAGTGGCTCCAAGTTGAAAACTTTAAAAGGTAGAGTACTTTTCTTTCTCTTTCTGTCTTGTTTTCTTTGAGGCACGCTCTCTAGTATGGCAAGGCTGACCTTAAACTTGCTTTGTAGCCAGGGAATGACTCTGAACTTTGGACACTCTTTCCTCTATCTCCAAGTTTTGAGATCACAAGTGTACCATGCCCTGCTTGCTTAGGCAGTGCTGGGGAAGCACCCTACCCAACGGAGCTGTGTCGCCAGGCACTGCCACTCGTTCTTGGTGGAAATCAGGGATGTGAGAGAAGATGAGAAGGCTCCTGTGAATCTTCTGTCATAGGTCCTCCAACCCCACTACCAGGCACTGAGGAGACTCTGGACCTCTTCTGGCTGGTGTTCTTATCTATGTCCCTTCCCTCCAAGGCGAGAGACCAACGTGGGTCTCTGTGTCCCAACACCCACTGCTCCTCTTCCATCTTAGCTCCTTAAGAAGGTGGGCTTGGTGAGCACAAGACCCAGTGTGCCTATTCATCCTGACAAGGGTGAATTGTCACCCAAGGGGCATTGGCTATGCTCCATAGAGCATAACAGTTGAGTATTCAAATACAGGAGGGCTCAAGAGGATGGCCAGGTCTCTTGCCATTGTTTCCTGAGCCACAGGAAGGGACGGCTTGTGATTAGCTCTGGGCATCTTACTCCACGGAGGTGTCCCCAGTCTTGTGGAACACGACAATAAGTGGAAGACAAGGAAGCCCTCAGGGAGGTCAGATGTCCTAGGACCTCCTTTTTTTACAGGTGGTGAGACCCTGGTGGAGATTTAGATTCCGAGAGACTAAGTGCCTGAGCGTGGGAGCTAATTTCAGGAGGCTGGGACCACAGGCATCAATGGAAAGGCATAGGTAGAGCTTAAGGGGGTGCCGTGTGGAAGCAGGCGATAACCTGGAGCTTTAACTCAAGAGACTCCAATGTCCTCAGTAGAATAGCCAAGGTCAACCATGTTGGCCTCCCCCTCCCGTCTGAGCCCCTGAATCTAATTCTTAAGTTTTTCTTTTCACTGAGGAGGGAACTAGAATACTCATAATCACAAAGATCCCGAGGGGAAAGCCCTCTGCCCCAGTCAGCCCCTGATGAGGCTGGGAGGAAGCACGGGCAAGTGGGAAGGCTGAGGTACAAGCTGAAGGTACTCACAGTTTCCTGCATGGGGTGACTGAGGGGTTTCTCGAGGGCGGCCATGTTGTTGGGCATGTCCGGTGGGTGGGAGAGCTGGGGGGGACCATGCATGAAGTCGTTCATGGACGTCCCTCCGGGATTCCCATGGGGGAAGTCAAAGTTCCCATGACCCTGGTAGTTGTTTCCTGGCATGGGAAAAAGATGGGGAAGGGGAGAGGTCACCCAGAGGGAAGGTGGCCACCCGCAGCTGACAGTATAAAAAGCCAAAGGCTTTCCTTCCCTGGAGACAGGTGTGGCTCCCGAAGCATTTGCTTTTGGCTATATGATGGGACAGTCATGCCTTCATCTCATGGGCTGGGGCACTCCAGGTGCATGCTAAAGTAGAATCCCCATTCCGACCCCAGATGTGCGTGTTGCTCTACTGTTACAGAAGGGCAGAAAAGGGTCGGACCAGAAGACATGGAAAGAGGCTCAGCCTGAACCTGTAACAGGAGCAGGCCTCATTTTTTACCAACGCCCGGTCCAGAGGCTGTTCTGCTATCCAAGAATGTCAGGCTCTAGATGATACCTCTCCATCCCATACCCATGGTGACGGTGAGACACGGAGATTCAGAATGCTGAGACGCTAGGGCCCTTGGCATAGGCTGTGGGACTCGGGCCAGTAAACTAATGACTCGGCTCCACTAATCAATCACCTGGGCACCTTGGAGACCTAAGATCATGGATCTGAGTGACAAGGCCACCACCCTCAGACAGAAGGTGTGTATTTTCTAGGAACCAAGTGGAACACAGCAGGGATGATGCCTGAAGTCTGGAATAGCCGAGAGTGAGACCAAGTGATAACAGACTGGGTTAGCCGAGGCTGGGCTGCCAGAGCCTAGGCTTTCTCTGGGGAGGGTGAGAGAGTCAAAAGGGTGGAGCTGATAACCTGGCTGAGCAGGCCGTGCAACCTTTAGGCTTCCACCATTACTCTCCCAAGTCCAGTGACTGGAGGGCTATTTTTGGAGGGTGTGCCCATTCTTCCTATCTTTCTCTTTTATTTTTAAGATTTATTTTTTTTCTGTGTATGAGGGGTTATGTTTTGTCTACAATAAATATATGTGGTACCATGTGTGGGCCCACTGCAGGGGGAGTTCAGAAGAGAGCACTGGATCCTCTTGAACTGGAGCTATGGTTAGTTGTGATACATTATGGAGGTTCTGGGAATTGAACCTATACCCATCTGCAAGAGCAACAAGTGCTCTTAACCACAGCAAACCATTTCTCCTGCCTCACTCAGCCTTTATCCCCTTCTGTACCTGTTACCATCGGCGCAGAGATCCCAAGTCCCCAATAGACCCAGGCTGTCCTCCTCTCCCTCCCTCTTTCCCTCCCTGGCAAGCATCACATTACACACCTTGGCTGCTGTAGTCATTGGAGCTGGTGCCCCCAGGAGGAGGTGGGAGGGGGTAGGGAGATGGGCCAGGGCCCAGAGCGGCGATCATCTCCATGACATTGGGCATGATCATCTGGCTGGGGCTCATGGTTTTGAACCGCTTTGAGGGGATGCCATCAGGGTCATCCTTGATGTGGAGGTCTGACTTGATGGGTACTGGCCGCCAGCTGCAGGTGGGGTCAATGGTGACCTCTTCAAACTCGGAGCTGGAGGGGAGAGCAATGGGGGAGGAGCTGAGGCTTAGAGTGTCTGGCTTTGGAGGCAAGAGGCCAATGTCTGCACTTCTCCTCTGGGTCAGAACTGTGCATAAGACCATCTTGTTTGGTAAGGTGAAACTATTGAAGCTTAGAAAAACAAGGGGTTGAGCCTGGGGCTGCTGGCCCCAAGACACACTCCCCTCAAAGAGAAGTTCCAGCACTGGCTGAGTTCTATTTCATCTAGGACATATTGGCCCCCAAGTCTGGGTATTCCCAAGGTCAAGCTGCAGACTGGTGGCTGGCCAGTAAAGTACTTAGGACTGTCTACCCCTCCCCTCTAGCCAGGCTGTACTTTCCTAATCTTGGCTATACTTACTGTTGGATGGCATTCAGGATCCCCCACATATACTGATCCACCTCCAGACCCTCGAGCAGAGCAGTTTTACTGGAAGAGAAGAACCAAGGCTTGGTCTTTGCTCTTGGAGGCAGGACACAGCCCACCCACCTCCACTGTCCTGTCACTATGGACACAATGGAGGCACACAGTGCAATATAGCAGTGAAACCCAAGACCCATGCCTCTGTGGGGCTTGTTTTGCCTGAAGGGTACGTAAAGCAGCCGAGGCCCAAGAAGAGGCCAGAGGGCGCCTATGCTCTGCAAGGCGGGTATTGCTTACTTGCACACAGGACACCTCCAGGTCCCTCGCTCACAATTCAGTTGGAGGTATGACTCCAGGTCAAAGCACTGCAGAAGTGAGAGACAGAGAGAGATAGGTAAGATCAGGACTGTCAGAAAATGCCTTGCTGTGGCTCTGGACCCTTAGGAAGATTTCAGTACTTGGGAAGAACTCTTCTTTTGCTCACTCTACAGAACCACAGAACATGCTGTGTCTGCTACAGCCCTCACAGATCACTTCCCTGTCCTCAAAGAAGCCCTTCTGGACCCAGCACCCCAGCCAAGCCTCACTGCCTTTGCCTCTTACTGAGGCCAGGACCAGTAGATTCTGATAGTCCCCTTGTTCATCCCAGGGATCCAGGGTAACTCTGTTGATCAGCCTATATCAGACAAAGCAATCACATCACATGCCCATACTACAAACTCAGAGGGAGGCAGTCCCTGCTGCCAGTCAGCTTTCAGGGTGAACTGTGATCCATAGTGTGGCAGATGGTGGTGTAACTGGCCCTGCTATCCCTGCATCCCTGTCGTGGGACCCTGTCTTGGCCAACCTCTACACAACCGGTCTTTGCTAGTCTAGGTTGTCTCTTTTCTGAACCTGCTCAAGGCAGATCCCTAGCTAGCCTGTGGTGTCTAGCCAGGCTGATCGTCTGTTTCTGCATTACCACCCCTCCCCAGGACCTCAGAGGTAGGCCTGAAGGAGAAAATATGACCGAGAGAGCAAGTGATACTGGCTGCTGATGGCTACAATATCTTTCAGGCAGCCGCAGGCTCTGTTGGCCCCTTGGCTTGCCGCTTGTCACCCTGCCAACTCTGCATGGCCTGACTCAGGGATGTATTCCCTGAGACTGCTCACCTGCACATGCTTGCAATCGTGGCCTCGAGCAGGCAGTTGTATGCGCCGGAATGTGATGGGGCATTTCAGAGACACCTTGATGGCGGTCTGCTCCACGCCATCCTCCCCGTTGAGAGTTGTGTTGCCTGAGGAGGCAGCCACACTGCTGAAATTCCGCTTGACTGTGAGGTAGGAGGCAGAGCGTGAGGTCTGGGAGTCCCAACTGAGGGGTTGGAGCTCAGCAGCACCACCCTTGTATCCCACATGCGATGCATGATATGTGCAGGTAAGGGAGAAAGGACTAGGGAGAGTCCCTTTTCTGAAAAACAGACCCCACCATTGATAGGAGCAAGAACTTTCTGCAAAGCTTGCAGAAAGCCAGTCTGGTGCTGCTCCTCTGCTTTAACTAGGTCAGCAAAAGCCCCTTCAGGCGTTTTTGCACCTAACTCTGCAAGAGTGGGAACAGAAACCAGACTCTGTGGAGGTGTTCAGGGGCTTGGGGTTGGAGGTGGGGGAGGACACTAAGGACAGAACAATAGGGAGGAGGCCAGTACATCCCACAAGAGGTGCTCCAGAACTCAGCAGCCTGGGCACCACCATCTCTTGAGGCCAGCCCCACCCAACCTGTCCCCACCCATCCAAACTCACTTTTCGTGATGCAGTGTTCAGCGGGCAGTAGGCGCTTCTTGAGGAGGCCCTGCAGCACGGAGCGCACAGAGGGCCGGTGTACCAGCTGCAGCACGAAGAGATGGGACTGCAGAGAGAACAGAGGGGCTCAGTGAGGTTCATAGTTCCCATACCTGCCCCAGGCTGACCCATGACCAAGCCTCTCGGAGAGGGTATCCAGGAGGAAGAGGGGCCTGCAAATCACGAGGCCCAGGACTGAGAGGCAGGGCCTCTGGAATGACTGTCTATGCTCCAGGCTAACATGGTAGACTTTCCACTGAAAAGCCTCCCAGCTGAGGTTACAGTACATATGGCATTAGGACTAGAACCTAGCATATTTACTGCTCTCCTGTTCTCTCCGTCCTTGCCAAGTGAGCCCGTCTCTGCCATCCCTCCAGGACACCTTCTAGGACTGTGCATCCCAACTCTTCTGCCATGGCTGTGCAGCCTTGTGAAGCATCCCAGCCTATAAACCTAATCTCTGTGGCCTCATCCCCTCTGAAAAGACAGACAGGACCAGATTATTTCCTTCCGGATCCTTCAGAGACAGCCACAGAATAAGGCAGGCAATTTACTTCCCTGTACATATCCCAGGGAAGCCCTATGTCCCAGCCTCTGATGTCTAGGGACAAGAGGAGAGTTTTGAGGTGGTCCTAAATCACACGCATTGGAGGGATATGTATGTGTGCCTGTGTGCATGTACATGTGTGCATACATCCTCCCTATAGGACAACAGGAATCCATTTAAGTCTATATTTAGCAGAGGTGGGTCTTGGAATAGGGGGAGGTGGTGGGAATATGAAAATTTCATGCAAATGAGACAAGAGTAGATTACAGCTTTGGCCTGGCCGGAGGAATAGGGGGTGCCTGTGCCTGGGATGGCACCAAGCAATAAAAGGGAGGTGTGTGGAGGCCCAGTAGAGGCAGAGCGTGAAGGAGAAATGGAAGCGGGTCTAACATTAATGGTCAGAGCACAGCCGCTTAGATCACTTTGGAGCTAGTGCCAGGGTGTGCTGGAGACTCGAGGGAGGCCCATGGTGTGCTCCCAGTCCTATTGGGCCACTCTACTCACACAGCAGCAGGCGGTGACAGTAATCTGGATGGTGTTCCGGCCGGGCTGGCACACGTGCTTGAGGTGCAGGGGCTTGTGGGAGGTCTTGTTGTCTCCGCGCTCGATCGTGAGGGGCGTGGCGTTGACGCTGACCTGCACCGAGGCCGGCCAGTTGGTGTTCATCTGCCGATCCTCATGGTGGTAGCACTTGAACTGCAGCTCCAGGTCTGACCTGGGGTGGGCAGGGTGGGCATCATCAGCCTGAGTTCCCACAGGTCCTACCCCTTGGCCACAGCCTTTCTTTCTCCTTCACTCTAGGAGCAGTGGTTCTCAACCTTCCCAATGCTGCGACCATTTAGGACAGTTCCTCATAGTGTGGTCATCCCCGACTGTAAAATTATTTCTTGTTGCTACTTCACAACTGTCATTTTGCTACTGATATGAACCATAATTTAAATATCTGGTATGCAGGATATCTGATATACAACCCCCAAAGGGTCGTGACCCACAGGTTAAGAACCACTACCCTGGAGATTCTCCTTTCCTCCAAGTACAAATCTGTCCTAACACCCAAAGCCCTTACATTTCCATAGCTTACACTATGGCAGCCGCATCCACAGCCCTGTCTGCCTTGCCTGGCTAAGAGTGACCCCTCTTCCCAACGACAGGGTCAGAAGGACAAAAGGACAGATGTTGTTGGACAAGACCAGCAGTGAGGCCCACTGGGACCGCCTCCAAGTGGAGGCAGGAGCGCCATCTCTGGCCCATGTTTGTCTATGTGCCTGGAAGCGTCAGGCCTCCTGCCTTACACCTTAGCTCCTGTGTCCTGAATGCCACCCAGTTTTGCCTACAACAGCTCACTGGTCATCTAACATTGGGTGACTTCAAACATGCTGGGAGCAGAGGCCCCAATCCAGCCGAGGAGGGTTACTAGGCAGCCCTGCTGGGGTGGTGGTCTATACCAGGCCTTGGGTGAACCTTGCTTAAGGACCAAAGACCCAAGAGGAAGTTTGTAATTTAGAAGCCCCCAGTTCAAGTGTGAGCTCCACTTCTTCCTCTGAGGACTCACAATCTTTAAAACATTCCTTGAGCCTCAGTTTCCCCTTCAAATCAAAAGGAAAAGTGTTGTCTTTTTTGAGATCTCAGAGGTCATGCGCAGAGCCTCCTGGCCCAGGCACTTGAGCACAGCCCTATGGGAGGGCAGCTTCAGACACTGGTCACCTCCTTGCAATCTATAGAGATTGGTGAGTCAACCTAGCCTAGTTCTGCTGTTCTCGGCAGCCTCTTTTCACACTGGCAGCTCTGGCAACATGAGTCCTGCTCAGGTTGAGGGTTTCCCTTTTTGTTAACTCATCACCTTGAGATAGCCTCTTCCCAGCCCATAGGGTTCTGCTAGCCCCCTCACCATCCAGAAAGTCCAGATGGTACTTAGGACTTGGGTAACAGCTGTTTCCAGCTGTTGACGTTTGGTCCCTTCTCCTATGAGTTCCCTGTGACATTCTCAGGGCTTTGCATAGTTCTGGGCCCTGCCAATGATGCCGAGGAGATGACAGAAAGCTGCTGCCAGCTCCTGTGCGGGACCAGAGCCTGGGGTAGGAAGTCACCATGCAGGTCACCTCACCTCCACATCAGCGTCTGGTGAACCGTGGGCCGCAGGTGGAACACGTGGTTGCTGACGGCCAGGTTGTGCTCCAGGCGGAAGGGCTCCAGAACCACACCATCCCGAACGGGGAATGTGAGACGTAGCTCATCATTGTGGTTGGCTGGGCAAAGACAAGGAGCATATGAGTGGCAAGCACCCCAGCCTTACAGGTGCTGGGGCTGAAGTGGGACTCACTCATGCATGGGACATGGGCACTCATGGGAGTGGGAAGCAGGCTCAAACAACACAAATGTGGGCCGCAAGCCACAGAAGGTGTGGTATGCCCAAGCTCAGGCTGGGAGCCTGTGGTTTCCTCTAGCTCAGCTGGCTCACCCCACCCTGAAATCCCATTTCTCTCACTGGTCTCTCAGTACCTGAAGATCCATACTCTTCTGGTGGCTGGGAATAAGGAGGCCTAGGGACAGTCCAGCCCCCACACTGAGTATCATTGGGATTGGGGAATCCTTATTGTCAGCCCTCCAGCCTTTTCTGCATAACTCCCTCTGACCCTGCCCACTGAGAACAGAGTCAACTGAAGAACAGATGATATGGCCTCCTTACCTGGGGGTGGTGGCAGAGCACTCATATTTGGCTTGATATCAGGAGGGAAAGGTGGCTTGACATCTTGGCTAGGGGACAGGTAGGGAGGTATGCTGCTCCCGGGAGTCATGGGGGGTGTGGGGTTTCCTGGAACGGGTGAGTGGGGGTAATTTGCCACAGGAACTGGCCTGGGAGGCTGGAAAAAAGATAATCAGAAATAGGTTATGAACTCACAGAGAAGTAACGGGTCAAGCTGTGGACATATGCTCTACCTGTGCCAAGTCCTACCCTAGGGCTACCCGTCCCAGCAAGGGAGGCAAGTCCCCAGAGGACTACAGCTCTCCTGCAGGATCCTGCTTCTTTTGGAGGACAGGAGGGACTGGGAAGAACCTTGTCCCTTATTAGAGCCCACACTGCTGAGGCCCCGCCGTCAGGTACATTTGTGGCTTCCCACAGCCAGGGGTCAAAGGGGACACAGAGGCCCAGTGTGCTAGGGACTTGCCTAACTTACACCAGGAGGAAAGAGCAGCTGGCCTTCCCAAATTGTGACTCTCGCCCACATCCCTTAAGTCTGTGGTTAAGGCATGGGGGACGAGTACCAGCCCCCTTTCTCTTCATTCTTTGTCTGGTTTCCTGTAGGGCCCATGCTTGTTCTCAGTCACTCATTAAAGCAGTGGACTCTATCTAGGTCCTGAGCTTATCTACGCCTCAGCAGAGGGCCAGGAAAGTGCATCTCCCACCTGTGGACCCCTGAAAACTTGCAGAGATGCTGGGGTGGGAAGGTAAGGGGTGTTTAAGCCTGCTGATGCCTGCTGAGGGTCAGCTGGACTTTCTAAGCCCTCACCCTGTTGACGCTCCCTTGGCTGTAGCTGCTGTAGCTGCTTCCGGAGGAGAAGGTGTTGTTCTGTCCATTAAACTGTTCTGGCTGTTGAAATGAAATAAGGCAGAGGGGTCAGCAGAACTGCCCCCATGGCCCGACCCCCTGGAGACACTGTGCTGGGAAGAAAGTACTGAGAAGGGGTCTCTAGGACTAGTGTGGAAAGCGGAGGGGCCGGAGCTTTGCTTCTGCTGTTCTCAGATAACAATTCAGCAGACAGATTCCAAAGCAGCAACAGGTAAAATGCTGCTTTGCTGAAATGAACACTCCTTGAGCAAAGATGGCAAACACTGTGGAAGTATAAACTACAGAGGGCTTTTCCCTTCCGAGAACGTAGTTTACAGCAATGGAAGAGGTTAAAGGCTCAGAGATCTCTATCACAGCAGCACTGTAAAAGCTGGAAAACGAGGAGCGAACACGGGAAGGGTGAGCTAGGGTGAGAGTACCTCCATGGGCTGCTAGGCAGCCACTGAGACAGGGACAGAGACACTCACTCTATAAGCAACAAGCATACAACACATGCATGGGGAACAGGTGGAGATTACAGTGGTGGCCACACTTTAGGCTTTTAAAATTGTGCCTCCTCTCCCATGTACTGTGAATAAAGGACAGAAAGGCTACTCTTCCGAGTCCACAGCTGAGCACTGACAGAAAGCCAGGACTGTCCCCCAGCCTCTTGATTCCTTCAGGAATACAGAGGATCAGAATGCTGCTGCAGGTGTGTGAGATAGATGGGTGTCTGGGGTGCCCTGAAGAGGGGACTCACCTTGTAATACTGCCCCATGTTGACTGTAGGGGGTGGGTACTGCCCGG
The DNA here is from genome assembly GCF_008632895.1 of Mastomys coucha. Lineage (NCBI taxonomy): Eukaryota > Metazoa > Chordata > Mammalia > Rodentia > Muridae > Mastomys > Mastomys coucha. The sequence goes on along the minus strand of NW_022196915.1, from coordinate 12,433,593 downwards.
TGCTGGGTTGGCTCGGCATCCTTTGTCCAGGGTAGTTGGGAGATGTGAGTGGCCTTGGGGGGTTAGGGGTGGGGTACTGGCCTGGCTGGGTGGGGAACTGGCTGTTTGGTCCATATTGCTGGTTTCCGTAGTTGGGCTGTAGGAATGGAGAAAGGGCAGAGGTTGGTCATGATGACTCGGATGCCAGGTCTGGGCCCAGCTTTTTTTTTTAAGATTGATTTTATGGCCTACATATATTATCTGTATGTGCACTATGTGTATGCCTGGTATCTGTGAAGGTTAGAAGAATATATTAGAATCCTGGAATTAAGAGTTATGGTTGGTTATGAGCCATCATGTATATCCTGGGAACTCCTGGCTCCTCTGCAAGAGCAATAACCACTGAGCCACCTCTCCAGCTCCCCAACTTCTCTTCTTAGCTCTATGGTCTCCTACACACAAGATGCCCTCTCTACCTGTCCTAGGGAGAGAATGAGCCAGAAAATATTGAAAGCCTCCACTTGCTTTGACATCCAGGGACACTCCATTCTGTATGTCCAGACCATAGGCCACCATTCCATGAAACTGTTCTTTTAGAACCCCACAGATGCTCAGAGCTTCTCTGCTGTGCCTTTGAGGGGCTCAATCCTAAAGCACTCCTTTGTTTCTCCCAGTGTTTGTGTGTGCGTCACAATGTGTCAGGGAGATGCAGGTCACAGAATTTGTTTCCAAGAGCTGACAAGCCCCCCAGCAAGGCTGATCTGGATAGCACTGTCCCTACATTCTACACAGAGCAAACATCTATCCAGGGCTTTACTCTTAGCAGCGCCAACTCACTATCTATACAGCTGTGGGAGACCTGGTCAACGAGGAGTAGGGAGCATGACAGCCCTCTCCTGGAGAGGTTATTGAGAAAGGAGACAGCACCACCTCCTGCCATCTTCCCTAGCTGGAACAGTTAGGATGATCCATGGTTACCTGTAACTTAAGTAGCCAGAACATGATGTCCCAGAGTCAATAGTTCCTTTGATGCCTATTCAAGAATATTCCCTGTCTAAGAGTCTCTCATCCTCTAGGCTCAAATCTAGTTGGTGAGTGTCCTCCAAGTGCCTGAGAGTGCTCATCAGAGAGGGCCATGCTCTGGAACTTTCAATGATTCTCACAGTGGTGGGGCACATCTGTTACTCTGGGCCACAGTGAGCTCTCGCCGTGGTGCATATTCACCAGGCTACAGGAATGTGGTAGGGGACCAGACAATATGATTGCAGCCTGAACTAAGGTACCCTTTTTTATTGTTTTGTTTTGTTGAAACAAGATTTCTCTGTGTAGCTCTGGTTGTCTTGGAACTTGATCTGTAGACCAACCAGGCTAGCATTGAACTCATAGGTCTGCTTGCCTCTGCCTCCCGAGTGCTGAGATTAAAGGCATACACCACCAACTAGGTTGTACCACTTCTAACACAGGTTGAGCATGCTGCCATGAGGTAGATGCCAGAGCTCCCTGATAGGGCCCACCCAGCAACTTATAATCTGGACCAGCTGGGAAGCAGCATTGCTCTGGGGAGGGAGGACTCCTTTAGTACAAGCAGGAGGGCTTGGGCTCCATGCAAGGTTTTCAATATGCAATTCTTCTGTGGCCTCATCTCAGGTGAGCAACCCGAGACTCAGACATACATGCCGAGTACAGCAAATGATCTCTCAGGAGGTTGAGTGTTGAGGGCGTTTAGAGACACAACTGTGTGGGACTGTGCTCTGGCAGGGAAACCCTCAGCTTAAGGCCCCAACCCTAGGACAGGCAGGGCTGGGAGGGGCCTATGCGCCTTTGAGTTTCCCTTCTTGAACTGGTGCCCACTAGGCCGAGGCTCAGGTCTTGAGTTGGCCTCCTGGGTGTATAGCAAGCACTCTAGCACTCTATTGTTGAGGCTTAGGACACCTATACCAATTATGACATCATCCAACCTCTGTGAGAGTGGCTGCCGAAGGGACCTGTGGGGACAGAGAGCTTATGCTTTCTTGGGATAGAAATCTATTTCAGCTCAAGCTGAAGGCCACGGTCTTGACCAGCCAGAAGGGCATGATCTGAGAAGATGGAGAGCTGAGGGGCCATGCCCAGGAAGGGGAATCATGGTGTGTGGCAAAGACAAACTTCATTGGAGCGAGGTGGGGTGGGGTGGGGCATCTGTTGGGCACGGATCCTGGTCTCAGTTGTATTCTGAGTGTCACTGAGACCTGGTGACTTCCCTTTTCCCCTAACCTTACTCGGAGTTTGGGACCACCTGCCGGGGGTAGTTTCCTCTGGCACCTCTGCTTCGAGACCCCGGAAAAGACACTATCCCCAGGAGAGCAACTATGATGGAAGTAAACCCTAGGGATACTACGTGCCATCTGATGGCCTCCCTGACACACACAGCCTGCACTAGAGCGTCTGGTGGCAGCCCCCATTCTCTAGGTGGCTCCCTGCATTGAGGTCCTCATCCAAGGTCATCCATCAGTATCTGGGTATGGACAGGAGTAAGTCGTGCCCATGGTTTCTGCTTCTGTACTTGCCAGCTCTAGGCAGGGTGTTTTACAGTGTCACAGCCTCTTGTCTCCCAGGCATCCTAAAGGCCAGCGGTGGATTGTAAATATCACTGATTTAAAAAGTCATACACACTCAGGTGTAGTGACTTGGTATTTTCCACAACAGAGACAACATTAGTCAGGGGCTAAATCTCCAAAGCCCAAGCTTTAGTTCAAGTTCTCTAAGTAGTCAAACTGTGCCTTTTCCAAGGGTCTATGGTTCCTCTGTCAATGTCCCTTCTTCTCCCATCCCCCACCTGTAGTCACACTTACCTCTCCCGGGTATGGCCTCTTTATGCTCTGAATAGGTAGGGACTGGGGCCGGGGGCCTGGGTAGGTCTGCTGGGGCATCCTTTGCCCATGTGTGCCAAAGGGGCTGATGCCGGGTGGTCGGGGCTGGTTCATGCCCATGGGAGGGCCGCTCATGCCCGAGGGTGTCATGCCAGCTGCCATGTTGGCAGGGTTCATGCTGCCCCCCATGGAGGCAGGCCCCCGAGGCCCGGGTTGGTTCATGAATTGGCTGTTATACGCCTGGGTGGGACCCATCTGGAAAGAGGAACACACCTTCAACGGGAGAAGAAGAAAAAAAAAGAATAAAATGCCACATGCATTGAAAGTGCAGGGAAGGAAGGTTAGGGGGCTAAGGGGAGAGGAACACTTTCCCACGGGCTGCAGCTAGGAACCAGGAGGGTCTCAAAGGACCCAGTCCTCCAAGGCCCACTACTGCCCTCTGCAGGCCTCGTGCGAAAATGCAGCTGGAGGGTTTGGGTAGGGTGGGGAGCAGTCACTCCAAGGCACAGGCAGCATTCCCAGGGAGGCAGGCAGGGGACAAGGAAGTGGGCAGGGATGGGAGGGGTACAGGGAGGACACAGGAAGAGGAGGTGGATGAGGATGGAAGCTGAAGCCCTTTCCTGAAAGCCCTGGCCTTGCCCTTGGTCAGTAGCCAATGGAGACACACCCTCCATACACTGAGTGTGATTTTCCCAGCCCACTTCTTCCTGCCCACCCTGCACCCTTCCTCCATGCTTCTGCCCTGCAAGTTTACGGGGGTTTCCCTTTCACACCCCACCCCATCCTTTTGAAGGTCAGAGGATTTACGATGAGGCCTGGGTCAAATCCACAGAATCGGTTAATGGGACAATAGTGACTTCAGTGGTGATTAGGGACAAGCTTGTCACAAAGCCATTTTAGGCACACAGCCTACTGTTTGGTAAGCAGGAACTCTGAGACCAATAGCATACCTCTTCCCCATATGCACTGGTGAGCTACCAACCCACACAGAGCGTAGCATACCGCAAGCCCCCACCACACCCAACCGTTCTACCAGACCAAACACAACACCCTTTTAGGGGTTTCCAAGGATACCCGTGGCATATACACTCAAGATTTCCCCAGTCTGGGTGAGGCCAGGCCAGCAGGCAGGAACCCTTACCGGTCCATACTGGTTTATATCCTTGTTCTGTGTCTCTTGCAAGGCTGCCACTGTAGCTGTGGCTGTGGCTGTAGCTGTGGCGGCGGCTGCCGCTACTGCAGCTGCTGCAGCAGCAGCAGCTGGCTGGGTGAAGTCAGCAGGAGGCCGGGTATGTGGAGGGATGCCCATGCCTGCAGGGGCACTAGGACCCCCAGGGTAACTGTGGGAGGAGAAGCAGGGAGCAATCAGAGAGTACTCATTTCAGAAAGCTGACCCTGGCATGTGCCCAGAGCTAGGAGGAAGGCTATAGGATTGTACACATGAATTCCATGCACCTAGCTTGTGGATGTGAAGTCTAGTAGGTGACTTGGGACTTCTGAGGTTGGTATTTATTCTTGCTCCTAGTGATGACTAGGTCACTTGTTTTTTGAGTTTTTGCTCAGGCTAGGGCATTTCCATAGTGTCTCTGCTTTCTCCTGGTCACCACAGCCTACCTTCTAGTGAACCCTGACCTGAGAACTGTATGGTGCTGTGGATGTGGACTGAGGTGTGGGGGACTCCTGTCTGGAACTGCAAGGCCAGAAACCCAGCAACTTTGCCCCGAGAGCTGCCCCTAGGTGGAATGAGCTCAAGGTGGCCTGAGCTGCTTCTGTCCCTTCCTCACTGTGGCCTGAGGTTGGGGACTCTAGCCTCCATTTCATCCTCCTTCTTCAGGTCAGTGAGGCAAAGAGCTTCCTGAAGGAACTTCGGACGGGTGGAGCTCACTGCCCCTGCTCTTCAGTCCTGCCAGTTCAGCCCACCGTCTTAGAAATCATAAAGATACAAGGCGAGGAAGGAAGTGAGGAAGTATCCTCTCTACTCCCGTGGGGTTGATGCCAACCTGGTAAGACACATGGCAGAACTGTCCTCATATCCTGCACCAGGCAATGTGGAGCTGGCATTCAAGGATGAGTCTTTCCTGGATGTAGGTAGGAAGGCAGGGCTAACACGCTGCCACCGTAGATGGGTACCACCCAGGTTGGTTACTCACCTGGCTCCAAAGCCCCCGCTACCAGGGTAGCCAGGCCGGCCGTACATGTTGGGCTGGATATAGGGCTGTGCAGGGCCAGCTTTGGTGGAGAACTGTTGCTGTTGTCCTGCGAATTGTGGGGAGTTGAGGCCGGGGTTGCTGGTGCTCATGCCCGATGCCATGGGGTTGCCACCTGGATTCATAGGGTTGTTGGCATTGGCCATAGGGTTCCCAAGGACCTGTAAGCAGAGAGAGTGGCTATCATCAAGGTCGGTACCTGAGGCAGTGTACTGGCTGGTTTTGTGTGTCAACTTGACACAGGCTGGAGTTATCACAGAGAAGGGAGTTTCAGTTGGGGAAGTGCCTCCATGAGATCCAGCTGTGGGGCATTTTCTCAATTAGTGACCAAGGGGGTAGGGCCCCTTGTGGGTGGTGCCATCCCTGGGCTGGAGGTCTTGGGTTCTGTAAGAGAGCAGGCTGAGCAAGCCAGGAAAAGCAAGCCAGTAAGAAATATCTCTCCATGGCCTCTGCATCAGCTCCTGCTTCCTGACCTGCTTGAGTTCCAGTCCTGACTTCTGTTTGGTGATAACAGCAATGTGAAAGGAAGTAAGCTCAATAAACCCTTTCCTCCCCAACTTGCTTCTTGGTCATGATGTTTGTGCAGGAATAGAAACCCTGACTAAGACAGGCAGCATGGAGAAGAGCAAAACATGGCAGGGAGGACACAGCAGAGAGGAGCATGGGAGTGGCTTGAAGAGTCCCCAGGATGCATAAGAGTCAAAAGGAGTGGGCTGAGAATGTCAGCCAGGAAGGAGTGAGGCCAAGGCTCACAAAGCCAGCCCAAGTAGTCCCCATGGCTCCAGAGAGGGATCTGAGGCAGGTCAGTAGTCCTTGGCAAACATTGGCCTACACAGTCCCAACTCTACAATAGGGTTTGGGTACCCAGGGGTCTGGACACGGATACCATGGGCTGCTGCTCTGAAAGACACCTCTGTGTCTTTGGCCCAGACATTGTCTGTTGGGGAAGACCCCAGGGAAGCATGACAGCTCCCTCCAGGGTGGCCTGGCCTAGGTTCAGTAGTGGGGGACCCTCTGTTAGGACAGAGGCGAGGAGAGAGAAAAGAAAAGGAAACAAGAATAGCTTGTCTGGGAAGACAACTGGGTTTGTCAGGCTAAGGTACCCTTTACTGAAAGGTGACATCTTAAGAAAACCTTATCCAGGCCATTTAGGGCCAAGGGCTTCCAGCTTAGAACCCTGAGGTCAGTAACACCCAGGGAGTTCTCTTGTTTGCACAACTAGAGGAAACATGGTCTCAGAAGAGCACTCGTGGCCTTGTCACATAAACACCTCCCTCTTCTATCTCAGAAGGCCCTACAATGGGGGAATGGCCCTCAGGGACCCAGCTGTGTGCTTCCTGAGGCAGCTGTGTACCCTTCCTGGAGTGATGTGGTCTGCAGCTGGATATGTCCTGAGACTATCCTCAGACAGGAGAGCTGTCACAGCATGATTCTCTGGAGAACTCCCCCTCTCCACTCTCAGGAGGAATAAGAGACATTTGTGCCTAGAAGAAGCCAGGGCAGGGGATGGGACAGGTTCTTACCTGACTCTGGGATGTGTTGGTCACTCCCCACACCGTGGTGACCACAGAGAGGGAGCCGGGAGGCTGATTGGTGTTCTGCTGCCAAGGGACAGAGTCATAAGGAAATGACCCATCACTGCAAAGAGAGAAGAGATCGTTAGAGCTGGGCCAGGGCTTAGGTGACAGTGTCTTTACTTCACTCTCCCAGCTGGCTTTGGTTCCAATGAGCTCTGGGACTCCAGGCTCATGACAGCCCTTGCTCCCTGGGAACAGGCCAAGCAGATGTGACCCTTTCCCAACGTTGCAGGGGCTACCCCTGTGGTAGCTGCTTTAACTAGGCCCACAGTCCAGCAGCTATGCAGTGAAGAAGCCAGCTAGTGTGACCTAAAGCTCACTTTAAGCTCCCCTCTTCAGGTATGCTGATTTCTCAAGACTCCCTATAGAAACAGTCAGGACCTCGGCTTGTCTCCACTGGGGACAGCCTGGTCTCAAATTCAAAGAAACTGGAAGGGCCTTGGTGGAATCTTGCTTTTATCCTTGTCCTCAGCACCTCATGACAGACTAGCTGCTGAACTGAGTCCTGCTGACCTGGACTTCGGAACTCAGGCTTGGGTCACCCTTCCTCTGGGCCCAGGACCAAGCCTGCCCGAGTGCCCCACCCCCAGCCCCTAGTCCTGTGCACATCCCTGCCTGGTGGAGACCTTCCCTCACCTACAAGTCAGCACCATTAGGCTCTAGTCTTTACTGCGTAAAGTCCAAACGCACTTCAGAATAATCTATCCCACCAGCTCGTCCCCGAGCCTTGACCATGCCTGCCTCCTCACTCCAGCCCTGCGCTGGGCAGCTAATACAGGGAGCTCTTCCCAAGGAGCCCACAGGAATATACTTCCTCTACTCAGGAAGTCTCAGGCTTACAGAGAGCACTCAGCAAGGCCGTCTAGCCAGCCGGTGGTGTGGGAGGATCGGGAAGAGTCCAAAGTGATGTACAGCATTAAGACTTGCCAGGTCCCTAACCCCACTCTAGATCATCTTTACTTCCTCAGGGAGAGCCATAAAACACTGGACCTGTGTCCCAGAGCAGCAGAAAATCTCATGTGTGGCACCCTCTTCCCTGGGTCTACCTCCACTGGTCTGTGCTGCAATCCTTCCTGTTCCTCTGGAAAGTCACCTCTTTGGAAAGCCTTCCCATCTCTCTTATTTAAAGGAGCAACCCACCCTGTTTTTTTTAACGTATTTTTCACGACACTTATCACACATTTGATTATTATCTTCCTAGCCTCTACTCCAGAATCTAGAGTGAGAGGAGTCCAGCAGTTTTGTGGGACAGAGTGGATTAGAGGCCAGGGGACAAACAAGCTAGCCAGGAGCCAGGCTCTGAACTGGCCTTGAGCATGGAGAAGCACTCCCAAGCAAGCCCTGTATTTTCCAGGTTGTGGTGACCGAGCACTGTGGCCTGCACGCTCATCGTTCACGATGGTCAGAGAATAACCCTACCTCAAGTCTGGACCCTGTTCTGGATCCTGCTGTCTGGCCTGGTATCCACCAACCTGGAAATTAGTCCTGGACCCATCCCTCGCTAGTTCACCCCACAAGTCTTCCTCGAGGCAGGTTCCCACACTCTCAGTTTTGAGAAGAGCCTGAGCACATGCCCTTGTGCATTGCCCAAATACAGGGGTGGGTCCTGGTGCCCAGTAGCTGGAGGGAGCAGAACACAATGATGAACGGGGTCGTAGCTTGGTTGGGAGAGTGCTTGCCTAGCTTGCACGAAGCCTAGGCTTTGATCTCCATCCCTGCACAGACACGCCTGGAGAGAAACATTATCCAATCACTCTATAATCTCAGAGGGGAAGACAGGAGAATTGAAGGTTCAAGGTTATCCTTGGCTACATGGAAAGTTTGGGTCTAGCCTGGGCTGTATGAGGCCCTGTCTCAAAACAAACAACCTAAACCCAGACTAAACAATACAAAACACAGCAGGCCACAGTGTAGATGAATACTACTCTCTCAACCCACCTGGCACTGTGGAATAAGGATCAGTACCAAGAGGCTCAGTCAACAACTGTGTGAGCACAGGCCTTGGGGGCTGAGCAGCACACTCTCCAAGACGATAAGAGGTGTCTTTAAAGTGATGCAGGCTCATTATTCTTGTTGTCCAAGGGGGATATCAAGGCTAGAATCGGGAGAGAAGCAGTGCATGGCTGACCAGACAGAGCAGGGCCCAGGAGCACAGGTGGCTGACTGAGGACTAAATGTAGCTTGTGAAAGTGAGGCTTGTGGCTAGGCTTGAAGGGGCTTCTCCAGGGAGGCGCTGAGCCACAGCTGGCACAAAGGACCTGGCTGGGACACCCTGCAGAGCATGTTTTCACAGAAGAAAAGGGAGGCCTATGGTCATCCATTATCCTGCTGGATTCCCAGCTCCAGTATGCTGGATAGACACAGGTTCTTGAGGGACTGAATAAAGCAAAAGCCTGTCTTTTCCCCACCACACGCCACCCTTCAGAACTACTTCGCAAACTCTCTACCACCTTCCAGGTCAGAGTCAGGTTCATGAAGGTTTGATTCAGGTTCTAACAAGCAGCTAGACAGGTTGGGGGCGGGGTGGGGGTGGCAGGGTGGGGGCGCTGTCTCTCACCTCCTTGGCTCCCAGGCTACTGCATCTAAGGCCCCTACTCCCCTCAGCACCGTGGCTGGCTCTTGTGGGAGGAAATCAACCTTTTCCAGTTCTGCCTAATACTGACAGAGAACAAAGCTAGACAACATTCCTAAAGTGGGCTCTCTACCGCTCGGCGAGTAGGTCCACTGTCCCAGAGCAAAGGTGGCCACGTGAATGCACATGGCCTGTGGGCACAGAGGCGGGTGGCCCCAGACCTCAGGACAGAAGTGGCATCCACCAGCACGCTGTGACTTGGGCTCTGGGCCTGTGATGTGTTACCTCTGCCTGGACTCTCACCTCTGTCTCTGTGTCCAAGATCAAGGACAAACCAAGCTCTTGTGCCAGCAGGGAAAAGGGGCCAGAGTGGGAGGAGGCTGAGTGGCAAAAGGTCTTGGGGGGAGGGGCTCTGGGCAATACATCCCACGGCCTTTGGGAGAGGGTGTGTAAGCATTGGCCAGCAGGAAGCAAGGACGGAATCCTGGAGTCTCAGGGATCAGCACTGTTAGTGACTTCTGAGGCTCCTCGGCTTTCTTCTCTGAGCTTTTCTTATGATGTAGTAGTATACAAGTTTAATCACTCAGGGAGGCAGAGGCAGGTGAATTTCAGAGGCCAGGTTGGTTTACATAACGAGTTCCAGATCAGCCAGAGCTACGTAAGTAAGACCCTGTCTTGGAAAAAGAAATTGTGTGTGCATTTGTGTAGAAACACATAGACCACAGGACACGTGGGGAGGTCACAGGACAACCTGTAGGAATTGGTTCTCTCTCCCTCTACCATGTCGCTTCCAGGAGATCAAACAACGTAGTTGTCAGGCACTTTTGTCCACTGGGCTATCTCAATGGCCCTTTTTGCTTTCTTGTTAAAAATAACTTTCTGGGGGCAAGAAGGGCCTACTACCCACAGAGCCTGGTATGGCTGTACAAAAAGTAACTACACATAAAACTCGAGGGTTTTTTCCCTTTTGTTTTGAGAGCCCAGGCTGATCTTGGATATTTGACCCCTCTGCACTCTGTGCTTAGATACAGTCTGTATCTTTGGTACCCTTTGGTTTCACTTTCTGTAGTGCTGGCAATGGAATCCAGGGCCTTGGGTATGCAAAGCAAGTATTGCACCCCTGACCCACCCCCCTGCCTGCTCTGAAGGGGCTGGAAAGGCAAGGAGGAGCCTGTCAAGAGGATACCAGGCTAATGACTGGAGGATATACAAGTCCCTGGGGATCCCCATGTACCAGACTTGGTTCTACTGTCCTTCCCACAGATAAGGAAACCTCGAGTCAGAAACTCGTGCTCAGTCTCACCCACTAGAAGGCAGCCATGGCTCCATGCCATGTCTCTACCTAGCATACCGGGCCCTCTCTTTGGATTGTAGCAAATCCCTGGCCCTGGAGGAGGAGCGAGATCACCCTTGATCTCAGAGGCTCCAGGGGCTTTGATTGTAATCAAATTAATAGATAAACAAGATTTATTAGACTCTTAATTAGCTTTGCGACTCCGATTTGCATAGAGACAATGTGCTAATCACAAATGGCTTTTTAAACCACTCATTAAAAGCCTGGATAAGGAAACAGAAGTTGTTGGGATAAAGTCCAGATCACCTCAGGGACACTGAAGGTGCCCTTCTGCCCTGGCAATGGCTAGATTCTCTAGGCACCGTCCAGCTTCTGTCTTGGAGTTACTGGGTGTGGGGGGTGGGTAAGATATTTCTGTGGCTCTCTGCTAAGTGGAAGATGACCTTGGCATGGTCAATGGTGAAGCTAAGACTGGAGCTGAGTACTTTTACAAGCTATAGTTAGTTCATACTCTTCACAGGGTCACAGCTACTCTTACCAAGTGCTTTGGGAGCAGCCTGGCTCTTCCCTACATTTCTCTCCTGGTGATGGGCAGCACCATGTCTCTTTGGGACTTCGAGAGCTCAGAGAAGTCAAGGGCTTTGGTTGGAGGCACAGCGCAGCCTAAGGGGAAAGAACTTGGGCCCAGACTTGTGGCCTCACCTGACTGTGGCACCACCACACCTTCATGGCTTGCAGCAGATATGATACTGCCCCGAACCACAGAAATATGATACGGTGGTCCCCAGGGGCCCTCAGACCTCTGAGTCCAGGCAGGGTTTCCAGCTCCCTGGTTTCTCCCTACTGCTTCAAAGCCTCCAGTTTAGGACCTAGAGTCTCTAAATGCCTGGCTCCCCCGGGTACCAAACTCAAGACTTCCTAGTGTACAGAATGCACCCCACCCTTAGTAAGAAGACAACAGCCCCTTTTGAAGATACCAGAGTCAGTTTCTTTCTCTCTCTCTCTCTCTCTCTCTCTCTCTCTCTCTCTCTCTCTCTCTTTCTCTCTCTCTCTCTCTTTTTCAAGACAGGGTTTCTCTGTGTAGCCCTGGCTGTCCTGGAACTCACTCTGTAGACCAGGCTGGCCTCGAACTCAGAAATCCTCCTGCCTCTGCCTCCCAAGTGCTGGGATTAAAGGTGTGCACCACCACAGCCCAGCTCAGAGTCAGTTTCTCAATTGCGAAGACTTGCTATCTCTCCTACTATGTTTAGGAATCTACATTAGAGGTTTAACAGTGCTGGCGCCCTCCAAGAGTTCCCCTGGAAATGAGAGATTTCTCCCACAGGAACATGCATGAAGGTTACAAGGAACGGCCAATCAAGTCAATTCCTGGTCACCGGTCACTGAGTGTCCTCTCCATCATCCTGGGTTTGAAGAAGGGTCGGGCACTGGCCATTCAACAGTTGCCCCACCATATGTGGCAGTATTATGGCAGTTACCTAGGGTACACCATGGATCAGAGCAGGGCATGGACTGTTTCAGAACCCTGGCAAGCAGCAGACAGCGCTACCCTCACAATCCTTGGACACACCCTTCTGGGTCCTACTTCAATTCTAGAAGCTGTGTGCTCTTGGGCAACTCACTTTCCCACGCGGCCAGGTTTAGTGTCCTTCTAAGTTCTGTGACCTTGCTATGCTCCCAAGAGGGACCTTTGCGCAGTTCAACTGATCAGCCTCAATCTTATTCAATACCCAGCAAGTGCCCAGCTCCCCAGCCTGTCTCCGAAAGGGCATCAGAGACCACAGAGGTCAGGGTACCTAGGTCTTTAGGCTTGCAGAACACTTGCTTTGCATTATCTGTTATCCCGCTGGATCTTCAAGGTCCTGCACCTGTCGTGGTAGCAGAGGTAGTGGGACCTTGGGTAGCTTTTTACACACAGCATTTTGAGGCAAAACTAGGTTGAGGTTACAGAATGCAGGTGGCTTCTCTTCAGCCTTGGATCCTCCGTGGTCAAGATACCGTACTTTCAGGGCCTCCGACAATCGTCTCTGCCTACTCTCTTCCTAGATGCAGGATCTGAGTTTCCCTCTTTACCCTGCCTCTATCTACTAGCTCCTAATTTTGCCCCAGGAGCCTTCCCCCTCTGCTGGTAGAGTCAGCTTCTAAGTCAAGAGACTGCTTGCCTTTGTTTAATGACAGATAGTCCATATCAGCTCAACCTGACGAAGACCTAGCAAAGGACTCGCTGTGGTCAAAAGCTGCCAGGGCTAGAATAGCCACAGCCAAGCAGATCTGAGACAGGTCTCGAGTGGGCAGCCCCAGTATTCTGGTCTATCACCATCACCAACAGTGAAATGACTCAGGCAAGAAAGTTGGGAGGGGCATGTTAATAGGGTGATGAGCATCCAGATGGTTCTGAAGCGCTGAGGGGCTGGGCAGAGTCAGCAAGACACAGCTGAGTATGATGGCACACACACACACCCATACACACTCGCACACACACACACATGCACACGCACAAGCACACATGTACACACACCCACACATGCACACACACAAGCACACACCCACACATGCACACACACAAGCACATGCACACACCCAAGCACACAACCACACATGCACACACACACAAGCACATGCACACACACAAGCACACATGTGCACACATCCACATACACATGCACACACACAAGCACATATGTGCACGCACACACATGCACACACACACACACACGTACTTGCTCCCATACATGCACATACACACTTGCACACCTGTAATCCTACCACTAGAAAGCTGAGGCAGAAGGATCAGGAGTTGGAGATTAGTCTGTGCCACTGAGGGAGACTCTGTCCCCCTCCAAACACCAACGAAACAATCAAGCTACACAACCATCAGACCAACGGCCTAGACCAGGGATAAGGAACAGAAGGCAGGAGGAAGCAGGTTTACCTCTCTAGAGCCATGAATGGTGCTCAAGTAAGGCGACACCCTCCCTCTCTCAAATGTGTGGGGTGTTCTCGATGCTGCAGCGCTTAGGTAGTGGGGAGTCAGTCTTCAGAAAGGTAAAGTAGGCAGGGCCCAGGCCGCTTACTGTATACAGCTACCCAGGTCAAGTGCCACCCCTCAGGAAACACTGGCACAGGAGGAAGGGGCTGGGTTATCAGAGCCTGGGAGGCAGCGTCAGTGTGCCATATGAGGCCTTGCTGTGCTCTGAGATGCTCCTGGCCATGGCAGGTAAACACTTAGCTGGACCACCCTGGCCAGGCAGGGCACTTGGCTTGGACTCCTGCTTGAGGCCCTCTCTGGTTCTGACAGTTCTTTCCATTTAGAGGACAAGACTGACACCGAGTTCCGGCAGTGCCTGGACTGTGCAGTCCACAACTGACTACAGGATGCTCTGGGCTGCGAGTCTCTCGGCCAGGCAGGATAATGAGAGCTGAGCCGACTGCAGAGGCCCCAGTCATTAGCGAGGACCCACAAGGGGAGTGCAGACAGCATGACGGGCCCTGTTGTTGCAGGGTCAGCCCACAGAATACCCAGAGCATCAGCTCAGCGAGGCGCCTGCGAGATAATTAACAGGGAATTGCCAGTCTCACCACGTGCTTTCCTGAGACTGGTGCGGGGCAGCCTGGCCCGTGCCTAGGTGCTTGCCAGCCCCTAGCAAGCCTGTTCCTGCCTAGGATCTAGGGTTTTGGCAGACCCAGCTCAGTTTCACTTGCTCCAGGATGAAGGGTGTGGCCTGGTTCTGCTCCACACTGAGGTGGGGCCATGAGCCCTAGAGTGTCCTGAGACCCTACTTGCTCTTGGTTTCCCTGTGAGAGCCTAAATGCCTGCTCTGGGTAGAGGGAAGGCTCCAAACTCATGATTCTTAACGTTCTACTAGAGGCATCTGAAGGACAAGGTGGCCAGTGGGGAAAAATCGGTCTCATCCCTGCCTGATGGGAAGAAGCAAGCCATTTAGGAGGATTTAAAGGCCAACTGACTCTCAGAGGCCCCGCCCCCAGGTAGTACACCACAGGAGGTTTCCAAACAGACCCCAGGTACCCAGATGACAGAAGTGCTCAGTGCCCGCCCCGGGGAGACCATCCCGGAAGGCACCTGGATACTTACCTGTGCGACAGAGTGGGTTTCATGGAGCTCATGGAGTTGAGGGGGGGCTGCATGGGGAGTTTCCCAGGGGGGTCGTTCTGGCGGCTCTTCTGATGTCGCAGCAGCAGCAGGCGGCCAAGTTCTTCACACCAGGAGGACAACAGGGCTGCAAGGAAAGACAGATGGTCAGTGGACACACTCCGGCCCCCTCTGCATCCTTCCCAGACATGGTGTTTGTGAGGCCTGCTTTGCTCCTGGGAAACTTTTGAAGGCTCCTTGGGAGGCCTCACTGTTTTCAACTATAAAATGGACTAATGCTCTTGAAGGAGAGATCAGAATCATTTGTGCCACAAGTCCACTACAAGGGCCAGCTGGAATGGCCACCAGGTTGAGAGGCACCAATGAGCAGTCCCGACAATGATGAGGAGGGTATAGAGACAGAGCAAAGGGTGAGCCGAGGGAAAAAGGCCAACAGAGGCCTTGGATCAGGGTGTGACCAGGTACTGACACCCTTCACAGGCTTCTAGGGGACCCCATTACTCCATACTCAGGACATTTAGTGCTACCTGGGTTCTCATCATGGATTATGTTAGAATCTGCAATGTGTAGACATAGCTTAGAGCATTTTTTTGGAGTTGCTGAGGACCCAGGAGCATTTGCTGGACTCTGAAACCCCCAGCCAGAACTCTCCTGTTGAGTATATATCAGCCTGACACACGTGCACACACACACACACACACACACACACACACACTCATTGGACTCAAATGCTTGGAAGAATGGAAGGTTTCCATAGCAGAGGGTGGCAGTGTGTGAGTGTATGTCTTTCTGTGTGTGTGTGTGTGTGTGTGTTTGCACTGGAGATGGCCAAGCCAGCATGTGCAAGAGTCTCTGCCACCAGCCCAAGTCTACAGTGAACCAATGCTGGGGAAAAAACTGTCCTCTCCTCATCCCAATGTAACCACTTGGGACTAAAATTTTCCTTAAGGTCCTTTCAGGATACAGCCAAGTAGAGGGAGGGGACATGGTGAGGCTGGGCTTGTCACCACATCCCCTGTCAGTCTCAGACTGCCTGGAGGATAAAGAGGGGTGTGGACTTTTGTCACTCAGTACTCAGAGCCAGAGAGTGATGAGCTAGAAGAGATGGTGTCCCTGCTCTGGAAGAAACCCTACAGGAGGCAAAATGCCTTCAGCAGATCAAACCCCAGTTGACCGTCACCTCCTGACTCCTTCCACTTAAATAAGGAACCTGAAGTCAGCACTGCCAACACTGGGGAGATATGCCTGTTAGCGTCAGGGCCTCCAAAGCCTGTGGCGTCGCAAGGGCGGGTCTCACAGACCTGTTGCCAGGGCAACAGCCACCATATTCCCAGAATCCATTGGGCTCACCTCCCACCTTTACCTGAGGCCACTACGTGGCACACACACACACACACACACACACACACACACACACACACACACACGGGGAGCATTCCTCCATCTCTCTCTTCTCTCTTTCTGCTACTGCCCCCTCTCTCCCTCTCAATTAAACCTCTTACACGTGGAACTGTTTGGTCCTAGTGTGGTATGTTCTGATGTGACCTGCCGTTCTAACACATCAATGCCCAAATGCAATTTGACCAGGAGTGCTGGGTATTTCCAGCTGCCAGGACCTGTACAGGTCCTCTCTCAGCCCACAGCTACAGTGGGTATCACTGGGGCCAGGCCACCGGGTGCTTGCTCGGCTTGCCTGTGCACAGAAGCACCTGACCAGGAATGGAACTGGACTGTAGCCCTCAAGAGAGCACCGGTGTCACCCCTAGAGGCAGTGGATATGCTGATGTAGCTTGTCCTTCTCCGTGGGTGCCCTCAATGTCACCAGCACAGGGAGGATGGTGAGTCCAAGCACAGGACCCTGCCCTTGACCTGTGTCTGCTGGGAAGCCAGTGAGGCTCCTGGTGGGTGCCCAGCATATACCAGGCATGCCAGGAGGGAAAGCTACCTATCCAGAAAGGCTGGGTCAGGAACAAGCGTGTTTTCAGATTGCTCCATTCTTTCTCTGGGTCTTGGTTAGGCTTCTTGCATCTAGAAGCTCATTTGCACGCCAAGCACGAGGCCCACAGGGTTGCAGCCCTAGGAGGCTTGCTGCCAGCACAAAGGATGGATGCAGACCGGCTGCTTGTGACAGGCCTCACTATCTTGGCCCTGCTCCTCTGGGTACCTGCCAGGCTACTGGGGGATTTAGGGCTTTCTTGGTTACCAGAGGCTGCCCTTCAGGTAAAGGGCAAGATTGTTCACTGTTCCAAGTGGATTGGCTTCTGGAAAGATAATGAAGGTATAGGACTGGCAATGGAAATGGCGGAGGCAACTGGTAGGATGTGTTAGCTATATCTTCACATGCCTGAAAGGCCACAATCCTGTGACCAGGAGGGAAAGAGGGGCGACGCAGAGACTCCCTCTCTCCCTACCTTGGCTAAGAACCTGGAGAGCACAAAGCTTGGCATCAGCCCCCTCACAATGGGCAGGAGCAATGTGAAGACAGACACCACATGGAAATTTGCAGCCAAAAAGGGAGTATGGGTCTGTTTACAGACAGGTCAGGCAGAAGCCCATGGGGCTTGAGTGGTCCAGCCAGGTGGGACCAAGCACACTCTAATCTGGGAAGGCCTACCTGCTTCCTGAAGGTCAGTCTTGTCTGCTTGTCTCTACATTGTGGACCAGTGGGAAAGCTGTCCCAGGATGGGCAACAGAGACAGTTCTAGCTTGAACCCCTTTCTGTGGTAGATAGGTCAGAAGTGCTCTATCAACTGTCTAGACAGCCAATACTGTTGGCCCTTGTCTTATCCTAAGAGTCTCACTCCCAAGTTGACTACAGCTAGTAGTAGTGTATACAGAGGCCCGTGTTCTAAGACCTGGCACTCAGAGGCATGATCACAAAGGCAGTGCTTCCTCTTCCCCTGACGAACACATGGCAGGGTTTGACTGTCCCAAGGGCAGAACACATCAAACTGCAAACTGTCTTTTGTATACAGTGCCTGGAGAACAGTCCTTAGAGGGCCCTTCCTTATGCCCATCTGGAGCAGGCCTTGCACAATGCCCAAGCACTGAGATGGGTAGCCCTGTGAGTCTGGCCTCTCAGCCTGGAGGGAGCCAGTTTCCTCACTAGCTCATCAGAACATTCTACCAAGTGTCCTAGCTAATGATACCACGCAACAGTGGGACTCACACGACTGCCTGCCTACTCGGGGGTCTCAGCTCAGATTTCAAATTATTTCCAAACTTCTCAACATGGTATGCAAACACACATAACCCAGCACATTTCAAAATGATCAAATGAGGGCTGGCAAGATGGCTCAAGGGTTGACGACTTGAGTTCCATCCCTGAGATACACATGTTGGAAGGAGAACAGACTCCTGCATATTGTCTTTTGACCTTCTCATGTGTAGTGTGTGTCACACACACACAGACACGCACACGCACATACACACACACACATGTATATATACACAAGTAAATACTAATAATTAAAGATCCATTGGCCATCTGGAGACAGGGTGCCACTATGTAGCTTGGATGACCCAGTACTCACTATGTAGATCAGGCTGGCCATGAACTCAAGTTCTGCCTGCCTCTCTCTATTTACTGCTGGGATTAAAGGCACATGCCATCATGTGTGGCGGCTCTCCACAAATATGAACTAGCATTTTGTTACTAGGCTCCATTCCTATCCATTATCACCTAGGGGCCAAAGCGTCTGGCTACCCATCTATATTAATTTGACAAACTGCTGCTGAACACCTACTGAGTGAGGAGCTTCCTGCACTAGGTAAGATCCCCTGTATAAGCCAGCAAGCTAGGAGGCAGATCTGTGCACACTCCTCTGGCACTAGGGCCCAGCTGTATTCAGGGCAAGAGACATAGAACAATCACAGATCAAAACAGTTCCACCTCACTTCTATGCAGCCGTTAGCTAAACACTCATGCGCTCTCTCTAAACCTTTATCTGCTGATGAGTACAACCCTAATACCTGCTCTTCAGGATCATTAGGATGTTTCAATGGCACAGACACTTCTAAAGTGCTTAAAACAGTAGCTTGTAGGTAGAGGGGGTCTTATGTAGCATTGTGGCCCCAGCAACTTGGCACTCATCATGTGACCAGTGGGAGACACATGCTGAGAAACCAGACCACCACTGTGTGACACCTAAACAAGGTCACAGGGCAGCTGTGAGGGTGGTCTGAGTCACCACTCTGAAGTAACAGGAGGACTACAGACCCATGGTATGCTCATCCTATGATTAGCATCAGCCCCCATAGTTGACAGAGCGACAGTAAGGAAGGCTCTGAGGCCCTGGTGTGTCTGTCCACTTCTGATCCCTGAGCAGAGTGCAGAGCCAATGTCCTGAGTGGGTATGAGCTCCAGACACTCATGGGAGACATGTGGGTATAGACGGAGGCCTCAGGGCAGATGATGAAGCCATCTGCTCATTCAGTACAGGCTCTGCATTCGGCCCTTCTTCCCTGAGAGCTTCCAAGGGGCAGAGGAAGGACAGCCAGTGTCCTACTGTGAGACAGGAAGCGAAGGGCTGTTTCCTACCCAGGTGCAGCTGTGCCCCTTTAGCTGTTGCCCCAGAAGAAAGAAAGTCTTGCACCCCTGTCTCTGAGGACATAGCTAAGGTTCCTCCTCTATACCAGCAGTACTGGGAGGAACAGTAAGCAGGGCCTGCCTTTGACTACTGAAAATGAAAGCACACAGGAAAGACACGGAGGTTGGTGACTAGGTTCCAGGAAGTGGGTCTGAGGGGATACAGAAGAGCCAGGTTCTCCACATCTACCTCTTCAAGATCTTTCTAGCAACCACTCTCACAAGCAAGCAGGCCCATCACAATGCCCCTGAGGGCAAGGAGGGAACCAATGACAGTAGAGGCCAGGCAGGCTGGAATGCAGAGCCCTAGGCACTGAGCACATGACCAACCCCGGGTGTGTCTTCCCTGGGGCAGGGACAGGCCCCATACCTGCTTTTGTATCTGCACCTCCCAGCAGCAATCACAGAGGAGGCAGAAGCAGCAAGGCTCTGATTTGGGGAACCGCCTGGACACCCGGCATGATTTTGGAGCTTCAGAGACCAGCTTTTGGGGGCCAGTGGTGATAGGATCCAGTTGGGGTATCGGGGGACAGAGGCTGGGTCTCAGGATCTAAGACAGCGAGCACACAGGGGCATAGGAGAGGCTGCTCCTCACTAGGCTGGGTTGGGCTCGAGCTTGAAATGGAGCAAGAAACCAGAGGCAGCCAGACCTCTGGGCAGCCTTACTGGCCCAGGCCACTCAGTGCTTTAAGATCCAGGAACTGGGAAGGACCAGATGCAGGGAGGAGCCTTAGAAGCAGTCTGGAGGTGATTGGAGAGCAGAGACATTGAGAGCTGAACAGCTTTATCCACCCTGCTGCCACCAGGGAATGCAGAGTAAGACAAGGAGACTCTGAGGAGCACAAAGCGTTTCCACCGCTGGGGCAGCTGGGAAGAAGGGTGTGTGTGTGCGTGGGGAAGTGGGGATAGGAGAGGTGGCTTCTGAGTCCCCCAGGGCACCTGGGCTGGACTCTGAAGTGGCCAGGAAGAGGCCTGCAAGACACAAGGGACTCCTCCTTCACACATCCTAGGGGGGAAAAGAATTCGGGGAAGGGCCATTCCTCCAATAAATAGCTCAGTCACACATTTCAGGTGCACAGGGGACAGTGACACAGCTGCAGGATGAGCTAGGCACTTCCTGGTGAGTCAGAAAGCCACCAACATGGCCACTCCAGTCCCAGGAGCATACCCTAGCTATCTCTAGACTATGGACCACCATGGTGTATTGATCGTTTCAGCAGCCCTGTTCTCCTTACACCTTGCCTACTCCAAGCTCAGCAATGAGTTAGAACAGGCCCGCCATGTCATCATGTGCCTGCCTCCCAATTGCCTGTCACCAACCCACCCTGCTTTGGATAGTCAGGAAAAGCTGGATGGAAGCAAATGGGGCCATGAGTCAGGCTATCCAGGGGTTAGACATGAGACTGGAGGGGCCCCCTTCATAGTCTCAGCACTCGGTGTAGCATTTAGTAAGAACTGCGAAGCCAACACATGACTAACAGGCTGCAGGGAGGCCCAGACAGAAATAGCTCAGTTCATGAGAGTATGGGAGCCGGTCAGTCATCAAGCACCCCATCTGAGCTGGATGTAGAGCTGGTGCAAGGCCCCGGAATGCAAGCCAATCTCCATGGCACTGCCACCAGATAAAAACCTATCACGGAGTCCACTGACACATCTCATGCCATGCACAGCCACAAGCTAATGAGACTTTATAAATATAAGCCGCTTACAGAAACAACAGTGTAGGTGACTTAAGGACAACTGCCACCTTCATGTCATCTGCTCATGTGCTGGCACCAGTGCTTACGATGTCTGTACATCCACTATGCGCACAAGAGAAAAGGCAACCTCTGATCCCTCTAGGTGGGGCCAGGTCACACTCTCACCTTCTCCTCTTTCATCCCCCCAGCACAAAGTCCTGGTCCCAAAACCAGGAGGCAGGGAATCTCTAGTTTGGGCTGGATACTCTAGAACTCATCAGGAATACACAGGCCTGGGCTCATCCCTCCATTCTGTGTGTAAAATGGCGAGACAGCAAAAAACCCTCTCGTTTACAGACCTGGGTCTGAGGATCCCCAAGGCAATATAGACCAGACTTAACTTTGGAAGCTCACATGAGAAGCACCAGGTCTCCTCCCTCCTGAGGTCAACATTAAACAAATTCAGATACCCACAGGTGGAGTATCCTGCAGGTTAAATTGACTGGTTTTCCCTGCCTTCCTCTGTAGGCCTTCCAAGGCTGAGACATCTGACAAATAGAAAATGAACCTGGTCCCTTGTGGGTCTGTCTTTTCCAAACTCTAGGAGGATCCCACAAACGTACATAAATGCTCAAAGTTGACCACTTGGCAGCTTTATGCCTGCTGCTCCCTGGGGTGGGCAGCACCATCTCTGGCACCCAACAGTAGCTACATCTAGTGTTTCTCTACTTGGCTGACCTCCAACCCACATTTTACCTTGATATCTACCTATTCCTGCCTCATCTCTTGTGCCCAAAGTACCAGGAGACAGACAGTCTGTCGAGGCTCACCCTCTGTAGGGGCACTGAGCACAGGGCCTGGGACAAACTCTACAGCCACCCTCTCCACACAGACCAGCTCTGAAGGGTTCTTGGCATTTACCCAACTGTGCCCTGAAGAGGGTGGGAGGGCAACAGGAGCCAGGGATCCTGCCCTCGTGGCGACGCTCCCAGTAAGAGTCAGGCAGTTAGACTTGTATCCTGAAGAACAGAAATGTCTATGGAATTGTCACTTTGCTTCCTCGCCTGGAACTGACAGGCAGTTTCCTGCTGGCCTCTGCAGGGTGCACCAGCGATGGAGAAATGGCCCCACTCTCTGCCCCGGGAGGAACCCACAAAGGAAGCACGTGACCATGAGAGGAGATTCTAGTCTTGGGCTGGGGCAGGTAGCTCTGAGTCACTGACCCAGTAAAGCAGCCTTAGGCTCCACAGGCACATTTGTCTACAGGAAGGGTGGCCATTCTGACCCTACTCACCCTGCTGTCGTGGATGGGGAAGATCTGCCCAGGGACACGTGCTTCCTCTCCCGTCCCCTGCTCAGCTACTTCTCACCCTCAGCTTGACTCCCAGGCCTCAAGGGCTGCCCAAGGACTATAGGGTATTAGAGGAAGGGGACAGGGAGTTTTGGTGGATTCAAAAGATCAGGACATTGGCTCTGCCACGGATACACAGGACTTCCCTTTTATGTCCCTGATCTGGGACATCAGACCTGTCACTAGGAGATATTGAGTACCATCCCAGTTTTTCATCTGAGTTGAGCTCGATACCTGTGTGGCCACGAGCAGCTTTTGTCCCTTTCTAAGTCCAGGAGGGCCTGTGGGTGGGTGGGAAGTACTCTGTAACAGTTCTGACCCCTTAGCAACAGGGGTCAGAACTTCCCAGTGGTCACAGGGAGTTGGACTTTGGTGGTGCCGACAACAGCCCCTGGTTTTCTGTGGAGGAAGCTCTACTGAGGAATTGCCACACTCTTGCCTGGCCTTTCTCAGTAAGGGGTTGGCCTGAGCTTCTGGTTTTCCCAGATCATTCTTACCTTCTGTTCCCTGCTCTGCCATCCTCGGCACTGTGTGGGGAGAGAGGCAAGACACACTGGCTGGAACCCTTCCATTTACCCCTCATCCTTATAGAAGCTTAGGCCCCACCGGCCAGGACTGGCTAGGTCTGGTGTGCAGCCTACCTGGGACACACACACACACACACGAGTTCTCCAACTGCTCCTTAGGCTGGGAAGGTGTAGGCTTAAAGGATCCCGTGGAGTAACCCAGCCTGGAGTAGCTTCAGGCTACTCCTCCCACCCCCACCCCTGCCTCCAGAACACTCCCTCTTCCCAAGGGCTCTATGGGTGACAGAAGCTGGAGTCTCAAGGCGTGTGAACACGCCCTGGGAACTGAACTCTGTGGAACCTTGGAGCCTGCAAGGCTGATTCCCAAACCGGTTTGGCTGTTCCTTGCCCTGTGGAGGCTGTCCGGGCCGAACAAGAGGAGACTCAAAAAGATTCCAGAAGAGTGGAGCCTCTGGGGGCCTCAGAAGAAGCCAGTATGAAAAGTTCCCTGCCCATTTCCCATTACCATCAGGCTAGCCTGTATAGTTCAGGCTCAGATGCTAAGACTCCAGTGAAAAGTCAAGAGTGTATGTTCATCAGGAAGAGAATGTCCTGCCCTTAAGATGGTCTCATCTCTACAACTGTGTCCTCTCACAGTACTGTGGACCCAAGGATGGGCTTGGGATGTGAGCCAGCAAGCTGCTGCTGTTGGCTCAGAACATTTGGCAGGGAGCCACTTCTGGAGACATCCCTCTTGATGTAGTGGCTCACTGGTCCTCCCACAGGTCCTCCTGTGGGTGGACAGCTCCAGCTCCTATCCAGGAGAAGTCAGGAGCCTGACTCAGGCCACTGCTTGAGTGTGTGGCAGGTCATGACCTTTATCTTCTTAAGCTTTAGGGATGGCCATGCACTGGCTAGGGATTGCAGACCATTACAGTGGGAAATAAAAGAGCATTATTAACAAAGCAAGGGGACCAGTGAGAAGGCTCAGTGGGTGATGGTGCTTTGGTGCCAAGCCTAAAATAAAACCTTGAGTTCAAATCCCAGGACCCAAAATGGTGGGAAGAGAGAAACGGATCCCACAAGCTGTCCTTTGATCTCCACACACAAACATATAAACATAAAAAATAAAACACAAATGACAACAGGCCATTAGTCCCAGCACTCAGGAGGCACTGGTGGAAGCAGTGGCAGAGGCAGGCCAGTTTCTCTGAGTTTGAGGCCAGCCTGGTCCACATAGAAACCTTATCGCAAAAACCAAAACAGTAACAGTAATTCAAGTGCTGGGGATGGTAGCTCAGTGGTAGAACTTTTGCCTACATGCATGAGGCTCTGGGTTTAATCCCTACTACCACCACAAACAGCCACAGAAATAAAGTATGTGGGGGGGGGGGCAGAGGGAGGAGGAGGAGGAAAGTATCTATAGTCTTCCTTTTAGAGCCTTGGGCCTAAGCCCATAACAGCCTTCTCTCCACATCCTGGGAAGACATGGATTCCACCCAGGACAGAGCTTCTTGGTGCTCAAGGACACACTGGTGTTCCTAAGGGCCTATGAGAGGACTCCCTACCTGCCTCCTGCCCTAAGGAGCACCTGAAAAAGCCAAGGATAGCCCAGAGGTGGCAGTGAGGTAATAAAAGATGCAGTCAGATGGCCTGGGAGACCAGGATGCTCTCGCATTGGCCTGGGTCCCTAAGGTGAGAAGAGAGCCCCCCCCCCCCCCCCCCACACTTTATTGTGCCTGGAGCTGCAGTAGGAACAGCCTCAAGATCCATTTATCCTTCCTGAACATGCTCTCTCCTACAGGCTGAAACACCACTACCCTCTGTTTGACCTCAGGGAATTGGGGGGGGGGCCTAAAGAAGTCCTATGGAATTTTTTTTTTGTCCCTGGGAAGTCTCTGAGACATGTCAGCGAGACTCACGGTCTGGTTTTCTCCAGGTTAAGAAGCTGGAGTGAGCTCCACGTCTTCCTTAGATAGCACAGAATCCCCAATACTCAACACACCGGTAGCCAGACGACAGAAGAGCATACATTCATGTGCGGAGTAGCCCAGCTATACACTGACCAGCCCTAGCGAAGCCAGCAGCTACCTAGTAACCACTCCCGGACCCCTCAAATGGCATAGCTCATGACACCAACATAGAGGCTCTCTGGGGTGACTAAGCCTTGGGGAGACGATTGCCCCACAGCAAACTTGTATCAACAAGGGAACAATACAGGCAATTCTCAAAACTCAAGGGGTGTGGGGCATGGTGACAGGTGTAGGCGAGGCTGGGGAGGCAGCACTCACAGAGTGACCCACACCCTTCACTACGGGGTTAGGGCACACTCAGGAAGCACCTGCTGGCCAGACTTCGTCCTACCTGTCCTCTGTCTTTAGGCCTCTGCCGCCTCATCTCACCCACCATTCCCTCGATTCACCAGATGCTTAATCAGTTTCCCTTTCAGACTTTCAGGATCCTGGTGCAAAAATGCAGACAGGTCCTCCCTCTTCCAACTCTGGGCTACGGAGTTAGCTGCAGTCACTCTGGGATACACCGACGCTCTTCTTTAGGTGACCTCTCAGTCCAGGAGCTCCAAACATGGCAAGCAGGGGTGGTTAGAGCGAACATAGCAACCTGGGGTGGTTAGTGGCTCCTTCCTGCCCAGTCTTCAAGTAGGTTCTCCATGCAGAAGTTTGTGGCTGTCTTCCTACTCGACAAATGAGAGCACAGCTTCATTTCTGTGCCTTCCCTGACTGGCTATTCCGTGCCTCTTCCGAAAAAGCCTGCTGGGTGTAGTGGCTGGGGAAGCATCTGTGTCCGGCTGGGACCACCTCCTCGCCAGGTGCCCATCAGAGCTGGTAGGTTAACAGTCTGCTGCAGGAAGACAGCAGATTGACCTCCTTACGCCACTGGATCATTTGCCAAACCACAGGGGTCCGTCCCTTTTACGTCCTAGAGAAACATTCCAGAACATATTCTAGAATGCCAACTACCTATTCAGTCATAGACACTCTTGGTTTTAGACAGATACCACCTGAAGCAATTCCCAGAGACTCTGTATGGCACACCTGAGGGTGGCGAAGGTAAAGAGATATTTTGTTGTTGTTGTTGTTATTGTTTTACTTTTTAACTTAATGTGATTCTCTATGGACTTCTTTAAATATCCAGTCATCTCGTTGCAGTGAAAGTAATCCTGTTTAGGATAGGGCTTCCTGGCTACCCCTGGCCAGGATGTAACAGTCAGTATGTCTCGGACAGGAAGTCCCAGAGCAAGACTGAACCATCTGGATTTCCTGGCCAGACATTCTTGTCCAGGCCTTAGAATCATCTGGAAGGCCGGTTACAAGCACTAGACTCCAGTCCCTGTGGGGTCTCTGATGCAGCAGAACAGAGATGACGAATCTGCATTTCCATCAGGTTATGGTGGTGGTGATGACACTGCCTGGTCTCACTTTGAGAAGCACTGTTGGGCCTGGCAGCATGAAATGCTCTCTCAAGGGCTTCCGGAACAGATTGGAGAGGCTCGCTCTTCTTTCTCCTATTCACTGACTAGTGTTCAGGAGCTCCCAGGACCAGCTCTGTGAGCTGGGCAAGTGGTCTCTGGGGTTGCTGCTGACCTTCCTCTGGGTTACCTCTACACCTTGGGCTTCAGAGTTTCTTCAACCTTGCACACTCTCTCAGAAGAATACTCCTAGGCTGGAGACAGGAGTGGGTGGAGCCCTGGTTTTACGTCAGATTTGGGAGCAAGGCTCAGGTGGGATATACACTTGCCTCACCTGCAGGTGACCTTTCCGTCTACACAGGGTATTCTAGAGGCATGATGGAGGAGTTACAGGTGGAGAACTTGATTCAGGCCAGACCCTATTCCAGTGACTCTGCCTGAATAGTCTGACTGAAGTTTCTGAATTTGGGAACCTGGGTCTGTCCCCAGCGGCTCTCAGTGCCACCATCAACAGCTGCTGGACTGGCTGAGTGGAGCTGAGGACTCTGCCTCTTGTGGCCGTAGGGCTGAGTCAGCTGTGGGATCTCAGGAGCTGGGGGGGTGGGGTGGGCAGGTAAGGCAGGACTTGATGGGGGAGGGAGGGCAGGCACAAGGCAGACAGCAGCCTGGCCATCTGCTGTGCAGTCAGTCCCAGCTCCTGGTTTCTCTTCAGAGCCTCTGGAGGAGGCGACCGTCATTTGTTTAGGCTTCTGCAGTGTTCAATCACCACACAGCACTCCACACAACCCTCCCTCCGCACCTCCAGCTCCTGCTCTCTCTCTCTCTCTCTCTCTCTCTCTCTCTCTCTCTCTCTCTCTCTGCAGGAAACAGCTTTTGCCTTCTGCCTCTGATGGAGGCCATGAAAATTAACGGAGCTTGAGGCGAAAGCACTGTGGCAGGAGGGGCTGGGGCTGCACGGCCAGCTGGCCAGGCTGAGCAGGCACCAGCAGGGCAAGCTTGAGGCCTGAGGGGCTGGCCCGGCCAGACAATTGGCAACCCAGCAAGGCCACAGGGTCACGGGTGGTTCCCAGCAGGCTGGAGCCACTCTAGGCATCCTTGGGGAGCCAGACTTCACAGTTT
Source organism: Mastomys coucha (assembly GCF_008632895.1). Taxonomy (NCBI): domain Eukaryota; kingdom Metazoa; phylum Chordata; class Mammalia; order Rodentia; family Muridae; genus Mastomys; species Mastomys coucha. The sequence goes on along the minus strand of NW_022196915.1, from coordinate 12,406,334 downwards.
GGACTCTACTGGGATCCTGGGCTGAGGGAGAATCTGAGGGTAAGAACAGTTGCTTTCTCTGACCTTAAGAGAGCCAGCTCATACAGGCATTGTATCCTCAGAAGGTCAGCTGCCTATGCTAGACAAATCAGGACATCCCTATTTCTTCACCGTCCTGACAGTGCTGGGAACCGGTGATCACTATGTCTAGTCTCCTGGCCCCCAGAGACACTGAGGGACTTGCCAAAGGACAACCAGCAAGAGCAAATGGCAGGGGGTTCTATCCTCTTTGAAGGAGAAAAATGACTTATGCACAAAGTACATAGATACATCTCTTTAGAGAACAGACATTCACATGGGCAGGAAGAGTGAGCTGGCTCCGGACCCACAGTTCTCCCAATACCTGATCCACCTCCCAGTTCTCTTTCTGAAGAGTCCATGCATGCATACAATTAGAGTAGTGGAAACAAGAGTCATTCATCCCTGTCCCCCCCTCCCCGCGCTCCCTGCCCCCCAGTTCCTTTCATCAGGGACCACAGCTGCTGGAGGCTCTTTCCCTTGCAGGGACTTTCTATCATAGATTCACAGCAAAGCTTTTCAACCTCACCTGGACACTCATTTCAGGGTGTTCCTTCATGAGCTTGACCTCCGCAGCCAGGGATTCCTCCGAGTCACTGGACTCGGGGTCTACCAGCCTTGTCTCACTGCTCTGCTGAGTTCTGGTTGCCTGCTTCTTAGACAATCTTCTTAGCTGACTCTCCAGTCCCCACCTGAATGAGAGCTTTCTAGGATGCCAAGGTTTCTTCGTGGCTTCCACCATCACACTTGCAGTGACTGGTGGCACACACTACTGGAGGTAGCCTGATGTGTGTGTGTGGCAAGGCAGAAAGAAGCCCTTTCTACATGGTGCATGGATCCCTTTTCAAGAATGGGGATCTCAAGCCCAATGCACTATCAATTCCCAGAGCACAGGACTCTCTCTGCTATGCTCTATATACCTTGCCTCTTTCAAAGACCTAGCCTTGGGTCTCCAGCTCTAATGCCTACCTCACACCTCAGACCAGAGAGTACAGGGATGGTGTGAGCATGGGTGTGGGCAGGCAGACACACAGACACACACAGACACAGACACACACACACACACACACACACACACACACACACACACACACACTCTACATTGTCCAGATGATGAGACAGGAAGACTCCATCATCTGAGGGCTACAGAAGACTCTCAGGGAAGGTTCCTGTACTAATAGAAAGCTGAACAGCTATCTTACAACATGGAAAAAAACTAGCACCAACATGTCCCATAGGAAAGCAAATAGGAAGCTCGGTGTGCTGGCACATGCCTTTAGCCTCAGCACCGGGGAGGCAAAGACAGGGGCATCTCTGGGAGTTCTAAGACAACTTGGTCTATGTGGCGAGTTCCAGGACAGCTAGCAGTATAAAAAAAGAGAGGAAAGAAGGAAAGAGGGCGGGAGGGAAGGAAGGAAATGAAAAGGCCAGCTGGCTGAAGTAAGGGAGAGAGTGTCTTGAGACAGAAGAGAGAAGCCCGGGATAAAGAGCTTGACTCTCCAAGACTGTCCTATGACTCAGACTTCTGAGAAGAGTCACAAGTAGACTCCATGTCAGCTACTTCTGGCCTCCTCTTCAGCCTCCATGAGAACCCAGGACAGAAAGAGCCCGGGCCTCACTTCCCTGCTCCCTACAGATATAACCAAGCAAGAAGAAACAAATTGAAGAGCTCAGGAGTCTGGTGGGGCTTTGGGAAGTTTGACTCGACAGGGCAATGGCATTTAACGAAGCTCACGTCATCCATCATCTGGGTCCAGCCACTTAGATACCGGGCATTTGATTAAACTAATATGGGCGGCAGGGCGCTTCCTACCCTCGCCTACAAATTAGACCGTCACACACGATCCGATTACCTTGACTGCCACATTTATCTTGAGAGTGGGGCCATCCATCACTCCTCAGCGGCTGACTCTACCCGCCCCATGCTAATTCCATCAGGAGGAGAGTCAAGTTTATCCCAGCCTTGCGTCAGGTGGTGTCTACTCATCCATCCATTCGACATTGGTTCAACACCTCCTCGCCTCACATTACCCAGGAAGAAAATGCAGGCTTTGCTTTCAGTGAGCCCATAGGAGCGTCATGGCAGGGGAAGGGTCTACACTGGTCAAAAGGCAGAGTGCATCTGGCGTACCTGCCTGTGTCCCAGCTTGCCTCCATCTGAGACCACCCTGTCCTCACGTGTCACACTTGGGAAATGGTTCCACAGCGTAGCACAGCACTGTCATGGAATTTCCCCCAACTGGAGAAATGTTCTAGATCTATGTTGTCCATAACCAAGAGGCAGGGCCACATGTAGCTGTGGAGTACTTCACCCGTGGCCCTGCAAGGAGAAGCTGAGCTTAAGTCTTACTTAAGCTTAATTTACTGAATTCAAGTGTCAATGGCCACCTGGGGCCCCTGCCTCCTGTTGCCTAGCATAGATGCAGGAACTGCTGTGAAGAGCAAGCTCAGTCCTCATCGTGCCCAGTGCAGAACATGACCCTGGACAAAAGCTCACAAAGCCTGGATCCTGCCCTTCTAGATCTCAGGCCAGAGATGGCTATTCATCACTTGAAGAGCCTGGAACAGGCACTCCTACTCTTGGGTCATTATAATCCAGCAAGGTGGGATACTTCCCTACTTAAATCCAAGCAGTAGTTCAGAGGTAAAGATGGTACAAGCCACACCATGGTGGAGGTGGGACCCTAGTCTGGATCTCTGTGGCTTTGAGCCCTGTCTTCCCACTGATTGGACCTCTGGCACTCCAGGAGAAAGTCAGCAGGGCTAGAGGCTATGTGCTGTGTGCAGAGAGGGCACATGGCCAGCCTTCCAATATCTCAGCAAAGCTGGTGGTGGCTGCCTCCTTCGACCCCAGGCTTGCTGTAGCCCCAGGGGTTCATGACAGAGCCGGAGAAGCCACCACAGTGTTTAGTTGTACCAGGTACAGATGGGACTCCACCCTAAGGCTTAGCAAGAATTCATGGAGGATATGCTGCCTTTGGCTTCCCAAGCACCAGTAGGTAGGTAGAGCTCAAAGCAGCTTTGGTTAACGCAGACCTGAGGGCTCTTGGGAAGTCTGGGCCCGACTCTGACCCTCAGGCTGCCCCTGGAGAAAGCCACTATTCCTTCACAATACTGGAGACAACTGAAGTAAAAGAGCAAGTGTTCATTCACTATTGAGAACTGTCTGAGGTCATTCACAGGTCAGGCACCAGGCAAAGATCACTGTCTGCCCTCAGGCCTGGAGAAATGGCAACTAGGGACAAGCTATAGAATGTCTGCCTGATGACCTCAATCCCCACAGAAGGACCGTATGGCCTGGGCCAACCCACCTCATCTGGCAGCTTTTAGAATCATACATAGGGGCACAAGTCACAAGTATGCTTGAACCCTCCTGTAAGGATTAGATAAGACATGCCAAGCAGTCATGGCCAGGGTAGATTTGGCTCTACCTGGCACAACCTGAGTCTACCAATCACAGGCATACTATTCTTGCTAGGAACTTAAATTTAGTCTGGTGAGAGAGAGAGAGAGAGAGACAGAGACAGAGACAGAGACAGACAGACAGACACACATAGGCATACATACAGAACTGGAAATTAATAGTGTACACACACACACACACACACACACACTTAGACCTAAAGGCATCCTGCTGTCAGAGACTTCTCACAAACCACACTGGAAAGGAGTAGGCTTGGACTACTGAGGCTGCCCGCAAGCCAAGATGGCTGCCCTAGATGGGGCATGGGAGGGGCCTGATAGAGTCCACTAAGGGGCTAGGGGAAAGAGAAGGAAGGGTGTGGTGAAGGGGCAGGTCAGAAGAGCCTAGACAGAGAAGTTGACCTGGAAGTTACAACTGAAAAGGATGCTGGGAGAGAGGGTCACAGGTGAGTAGGCCTCCAGATTGCTCCCTCCCACAAGGCTCACCTCTTTACACTGTCCCAGTTTCAAGGTATACTTAGGTACTCACACATTATTAGTATAAACAAGTTTACAACAAATTGTGCCGACACAGGCAAGGAGCAGCAATTGAAGAGGAGAAAACTGAGTGTAGAAAAAATGACAGGTAGTTCTCGCTATATGACCTTAATTTTCAAGAAGGCACTAGAGAGCATCCCAGGAGAGACCCTCTGCCACCAGGACCACCAGGATTCTCACACCCCTCCCCAAAATGCCAACACTCCTTTGTTGCCACTTAAACCAATTTGGGGGTAATTCTGCTGGCAATTGTCTTCCGATTTACAGCGTGGCTCTGTGATTGCATCCAGGCTGATGGTTCAGGCCGTAATTGTATGGTAATCACTTCTGTTTATGATCGATGCGGAAATCACTATTGTTTTCCAGCAGGCTTGTTAAATCCAAGAAGTGCAGGGGTGGGGGAGGGAGGGTTTATGTCTGAGCCCGGGGAAGATGAAATTAAGTGGTGCAGCCCAATTGTGGGGGAAGGTGGTTCAAAGACACCCTTGTCTCAGAAGCACAGGCACCAGTGGGCAGAATGCAGGAAGGCAATAGAGGAACAAGCTGAGAGAGACACAAAGTGCCCCTGCTGAACAGTTTGAGAACAGGTTTGGCACTCAGATCCACAGAGATGTCCAGAGGGATTCCACAGTCATGAGGGGATGGGGATGTGCTGCACACGCACGGGGGGCGGGGTGCTCTTTGGTACATCCATCCTCATGCCTGCATTTATGAGCCCTACAGAGAGGCAGAGGAAACGCAGATGCCAGAGAGCAGGTGGGCTACTGGCTGCCCTAAGCTTGGAGCCTCAGGCCTTTCAATCCTAGGTCTACAAGATTTCTTCTTGCCCTTGCCCTGAGATCGCCCACCTGCTGTCTGAAACAAGGTGGCAGATGGCACCTGGGGGCCCAGGTGGCAGGAACAGGGCAGTGTTGTGAGCCGAGCTGCTGTTTGAGGGGGAGGAGAGGGGCTGCCCACCTGGTGGGTAGAAATCTGAACCTCCCAGAGGCCACAGGGAACGGCCCTGCGCTGGATTGGGGAGGAGCAATACCTTCCAAGGCTGAGGCAGACACCTTGGGGCACAGAAGGATAGAACCAGCCAGGCTGGAGGCCAATAGCCCTGCAGGGCACAAGCAGGTACCAGCTGTCATGTACAGCTCAGGCAAACCTGGATGTTGTAGGCTGAGCTTGGCTGCAAGGCAGATGGGTTGTATAAATGCACATCCTTCCTCCCAAGCAAGAGTGAATGAGACCATGGAACCCTGGACTAAAAGCTTGACTAGGAAGACCCACTAGGTTCCAAAGCCCTTGGGGCAACACTCCTGGTCTCTGCCACGTCTTCTATGAGGAGGCTTTCTCATCCACTGGACCCTACAGCACCAACTGACATCGTTCTGACTACCCCAGACCTGATTCTAGGGATGGCCCTAGCTCAGGTGAGCTTTGGGCAACTGTCACAGGCTGCTTCCCTTTGGCTCAGCTGTGAGCCTCAGTAAGTTCTTAGTTGGAAAGAAGTGTGCTTACACTAGCTGCCTTACCAATGGCAGCCTGGGCTCAAAGCCGTCCACCTCATTCTGTGGCTTTCCTCACAGCCCGAGTGCGAGGCTTCTGTGTCCCGTGCTGTCACAACAAAGGTAGCCAGGGCTCTGAAATCGTGGGCAATAATTCGAGTTTGTGTATACATAGTGTTGGGGGATCAAACAAGAGCATATTGGGTATGAATGAGCACTCTACCAGTGAGCCACAGCCCAGCTCTTAATTACTTTTTATTAAATTTATTGCAAGCAACTATTTCAGCCCATTCTTGAATAGAGAGGGCTGCCCCAGAGCCCATCAGACTCTCTTGGGGTTCAGATCCTTAATTTGCCCCTGCTTAGTCCTCCACAGCCACCCCATCTATTCTGTACCATTAGGGGCCTGGCGTGCATGTGTGTGCTTGTGCGTGTGCGCGTGTGTGTTTCAGAGCACAGAAGGGCATGGCAAAGTATGCCAGAAACTACCAGAAGTAGAATGAACATTCTTCATCGAACTAAGATTCCATCGAACTTCTAAGATTCATCTCAAGAAAACAGGCTACTTCTCCCAGGGATTTGGTTTTCTGAAGTATGTCAAGCAAGCCAGTGCTACATAAGGTTAAACAGAAAATCAGTTTTAACAAGATTTTTAGCTACAATTAAGTTTTCTAAATGGAGAGACAAAACTCAAGGTGGGAAACATTGTGTCTTCTGCTTTTGTTTTCTTTTTCTTTGGAGGTTGGGGTGCACTTGCATGTAAAAGTAGTGTGTGTTTTGCTGCATGTGTGTGTGTGTGTGTGTGTGTGTCTGTCTGTCTGTCTGTCTGTCTGTCTGTGCGTACAGGTCAGGGCATCCACATGGGCCATATTGGATAGAGTGTCATCATCTTTTGGGGTCATGGTGTCATCCTCCCCCGAATACATGGGCTCCTAACCAAGTCCCAGACTCCAGTAGAAATTCTGTTGTCTGGATTTCCAATTCTTTGGGAGAGTGTCAGGGAAGAGGAGATAGGGCTTGCAAGGATCTCCTGATGGTGTGGGAGACTCAGTATGAGAAGGGAGAAAGCTAGAGAGCTTTGACTCTTGCGGACAGCCCAAATTCCTTGGCTCTACATGCTTCATTAGTCCATGACAATACCTCCTTTTCTTGGGGGGAGAGGGTGGCATAGACAGGAAAGTCCCTCTGGACTCTGAAGAGCTCTAGCAACATCTACCGCGTCAGCTTTTCACAGGAGCTTTGGAGGTAGCCAGTCACCTCTGACCTCAACCTACAATCAGGAGCTTGAGTCAGTTTTAAGATAAGGTCACATGGGTGTTGTCCCTTTTTGTGCCTCTGTGGTTAAGAGCAATCAAGGTGAGATGCCAAATTACCGCAGAGATCCTTCCACCCTAGACCTACTCAGGTGGCCATGACCGGAGGGACTGCACTTTGAGGGCTCAGAGACCAGCCCTTCCAGGTCCTAAGCAGGAAGAGGCACTGACAAGCCCTCTCTGTTGGATGCCCTGGTGCTCTGCTAAGGAAACGTGCAAAGTATCTCTGCATAGGTAACTGTGATGTCATGCACGGGATCCTCCTATTCCTGGAGATGGGAGAGGTAACTGTAGGTGCCAAGGAGGAGTCACGGAATTCCTGTCCCTCAGGCCTGAGAGGAGCATATGCAATCAGATTCCCAAGGATGAGGTAGGCTACCTCAGCCTTTCCCTGCTCCTGTCCTGAGAGCAGGACAGTACCTTAGAAATACTCTACTGGAATGGCAGGCCTGCCTGCCTGTGGGCATAGCTCAGGGTTTGCTAGCACAGGGAAAGGGGTAGCTCATCCTTCTAGCCCTACACCAAGGTATCCACCGACACACCTACGTGCTGTATCCTTTGGGCTAGGCACACTGGTCACAAAAAGTGTGCACACGCCCACAAGAACGTCACCCTAGAGCCTCATCTATGATTCAACTTGGAAATGTCCTTTACTGGTTTACATGGACACACATGGTCCGATACACACACAGAAATCCATGTAATACTTGACCATCTTATGCATCTCGCCTCTAGCACGAAGTCTCTTGCAACAGGCCTACCCACTTCACCTCCAGATACGAGTGCTGCTCTGCACATCACGTGCCTTCCAGTCCTACTGGGGGACTTTCAACTCCCAAGAGGGTAGAGGTCCCACCCAGAACCTGTTCTTTGTTCATTCACACATTAAAAAACATACTTGCTTGCATTTCACCCACCCAGATGCTGAAAACACAAACTTGGATGAGCTACAGCTACCAACTTGGAATACATTGTTGCTGTACAAACCCCGGCAACACTGAGCAGTAGCAACAGGCAGGGTGGAGGGCCCAAGGTGTGTTATCAGAATAAGCACAACAGAAAGGGCCTGCATCCAGGGTCCCCAGCAGCATGTCGGAGACATACCCTGGGCAGGTACAGCTGAGGGCAGGGCACACTCCTGATGTTTACAAGTTTAAGTTTGTCTGAGTCGGAGACAGCACAGTTTCAGTTAACAGGACCCAGGACCAGGGAAGCTAGTCTAAGCAGGCCTTTCTAGGGGCTGGGTTTCCATTAGGGAAGAGTCCCTGGGGCACTCCTAAAGGTGGGGGGAGCCACGACCTGGGAAGCAACCCCAGAGAAATTGATTCCAGGGGTGCCCACCGGACAAGAGGGATTTACCTAGGTCATTGAAACCCTTTCTGGAGAGAACCCAGCACAAAAAGCTGAGAGGATTAGCAGGCCCTGATCAGCCTGGCCCTGGTGAGACTTGATTCTAGGTCAGATGGGTGGGCTGGAGGGACCTGGTAGTGGTGTTTCTTTTGCATCCCAAACAGTCTGCTTGCTGCTCACCTGGCCTTTGAGTGGCGGCAGGACCAGGAAAGAGACAGACCCTATGCTGTGCCTGCAAGGGAGGAAAGTGGAAGGGCCCTTGGTCCTTCTCACGTCCTGAAGTTGTCTGGGAGCCTCTTCTGCTTCCAGTGAGCTCCCTAGTCACTAGAGACCCACTGGTCATGGCTATGTGTGGCCCAGTGGATGGGACAGGGATTTTATGTGTTGGGTGCTGACTTCTGCCAGGGCATCCCTGGGACTGTCTGGGAACACTGGACTATCTTCAACTCCTTGTAGAGAAACCACAAACCTTTCTCCTGCAAACACTGAGTCCTGAGCTCATGGCAATAGGCCTGGTGGATCCCAGGGCAAGCAAGGCACCCAGCTCTCTCAGGTTCAAGGGAAGGTTCAAGGGAATCAGTCCACGGTAGTGCTAAGCAAAGCAACAGTTTCAGAGGAGGAAAACAGAGAGAGGGCGTATGGCTAGGCAGTGAGTATAGTACTTGGGTAAGGGCCCTCGTCCTGTGGGGAACAAGAGGGTGGTACACCTTGAGAGTACCAAGGTTCTATACAAGTACAGAGACTTGTTACAGAGCTACAAGAGTTAATGGTTCATCAGGACTGACCAGATTCCCATTGAAGAACCCACCCTCTTTAGGGGTACGGGGTAACAAGAATCACCTTGGTGTAGCTCAGCTCACAGACGCTCTGCGTAGGAAGCCAGGGGCTTCCAGACTTTAATGGGCCACAAATAGATCCCAGAAGGGAATGCTCATGTGAAAAGTGCCAGAGGGCCTTAGGAACCCCATGTAGACTCCCTCCTAGCTCACACCTCAGGAAGGAAATGAAAGTGGCTGCCAGCATGTGGGTACTTCCTCTACAGCTGGGACCTGAGCTGGGGCTTCCCAGCCCTAGTCAACTACCAGTGTCAGCCCTTCGGCTTTACACCAGGACGGTAGACAACAAGAACGCCAGACAACAAGAACGCCATCACTCCCCCCCACCTCCCGCCACACACACACTACTTCAGACTCTCCAGCTATGGTGGCCATTCCCAAGGAAGGGATCAGCATTTCTATAAGGCACAGCTAAGATTCTGCTCACAGTGCACAACAGAAAGCTGAGGCCCAGAGAAGGCTGTGGGCAAGGCGGATCAAGAGAGAACCTCCATCTCTCAGGGTTGGGAGCAGTTACTTTTGGAACTCCAGGAGAGATCTGAGTCAAGCTGTCATTTACTGGGCAACTACTGTATCCCAGACACAGAGCTAAATGCTCCACACCCCTGTGATGTACTGCAGCCTGCCAGGCAGACAGCACAGATGTTTTATCGATCAGGAAACAAGCTTGAATTAAGTGACTTACCCAAAGTCACCCAGGAAACTACAGATGTGGGTTTCATAATTACGTTCCAACATGGCTTGGGAATACCCTGGGTGACCCTGTTTTAAGAGGCTTATGTGCATCAGGGTGATGTTGGTGATAGCAGTGGGGGCCAGGTGGGCAGGTTATATCTTATGAATCTGAGTTCCTGCTGCAGATCCTGTCCCCTACAGACCTCATAAGACACCTTCAAGAGCCCTCAGCGACTTAGACACCACACTGCCCAACAGACAGAAGAACCTCCTATCTTTCTGGGCTGTTGTTGCTACACCATTCAATATGGTATCCACCAAGAACGTCAAATGGTGGGACTAAGGAACCGAAAACCCCAAATTACCTCATTTTAACTAATGCATCTAAACAGCTACACACACTGGGCTGATCACACCTGAAGACAGCCTGAGCCACAGAGTAAGACTGTCTCCAAACATAATCCCCAGATTAAAAAACAAAACCCAACCAAATAGGCACTGGTAGCTACTGATAACTAGGTAGGGCTGTGTAATAGACCTTGAAAAGTGGGGACCCCAAGAAGGGAAAGGACTCCTTCAGCTGTATACCCCCAAGGCATCTTGACACCCCGAGCTTAGGGACAAGAACCTAGGTAAATGCACATATATGCTCTGTACAGAGTGATTCTACTAACTTTTTGTTTGTTTTGGACAGGGTCTCTGTAACCTAGGTTAGCATCGAACTCATGGTAATCCCTCTGTCTCTGCAGGATTTCAAGCCTCTCACTTACTCCCTAGATGACCACTCCTGTCATCACCAGACTGTGTCCTGGGCTGCTCATGTAACACAATAATGAGGCACCCAGTACACTACCTGTCTGCCCTCACATTTAAGCAAGGTGACACCTGTGGGTATGTGATCACAAGCTGGCATGTCTAACCTTTTGACATTGTGACATAACACTGTCATTTCAGAGCTCACACTTGAAAACTGTACAGTTGAATCACATTGCAAAAATATCTTTTAATGTTTTAAGTAGGCACAATTTTGTGTTGGGCTTGTATTTATTCTGCTGCTATCTTCAGCAGCCTGTGCCGCATGCTTCTGTGTGCTGGGGACCAGAGGTAGCTTCCTGGGTGGTGGCATTTGAGCTGGGCCTAGACCTAGCAGAACTGAGAGATGAGAGAGGGTTCCAACTCTGGTATGATCTTTGTCTAGTATAGAAGGTGTGAAGAGTTACTCTATATCTGGTGGACCTGATCCTTTATTTAATGTGTCAATTACCAATAAACGGAAGGCCAAGTGCAGTCTGATTAGCCTTGTGAGCAGAGGCCAAAGGCCCAACCTCCAGCACTACAAAGAGAAGAAAAAGGGAGGGAAGAAGAGAAGGAGGGAGGGAAGGAAGGAAGGAGGGAGAAAGGAGAAGAGGAGAGAGAAAGAGAAGGAATAAGTAATTAAAGGAGGAAAGGAAGGAGGGAGGAGAGAGGAAGGGAAGAGGGAGGGAAGGGGAAGAACAGGAGGAAGGGAAGAAGGGAGGAAAGAAAGAATAGCAGGCAGGCTCTGGCGGTGGCTGCTTCTTTCCCCTTTGAAAGATGCTCCCATCCACCACCACCATTTTTCAAAGTCCTCCTAAGGATAAGTAGAGATGGAACCAGATGTTGTAGAATGTTCTCTGTGTATGGTGATTCCATTAATCAGAGAGACAAACTCTTGGGAGACAGACAAGGTCCTATAAATCATGAGGTGCCTCAGGCTTTGACCCTGGGGACAGGCATTAAATCCTGGGCAACAAATAGGATGTGAGAAGCCCTGAGGGTGTTCTCTTTAACCTGTCCCCATAGCCCCAGCCTTGGGAAAAATGTCCCCATAGCACTAGAACTTCTCAGACCTGCTTGGGACCCAAGGGGCTACAGGGTCCCAATCAGGACCCTATGTCTCCCTCTCCTCCCTCTCCAGGAGAGCTCAGAGAGCTGCCTGGGGCGGTCTGGACAAGTTTCAGCGAGTTCCCAGAGCTCTGGGGGATGTGGAGCAGTGCTTTTGACCCTTTGCCATGACAACTGCCAAACAGGAGCCCTGTGACCAGAGAGGGCTTTTTACTTTGTCAGCAGAAGCAAGGGCATTCCCACTGCAGGATGCTAACCTCCCTCTTCCACAGCAGAGTGTCCGCCTGCAGCTTACACCACCCTTGCTTCTGGAAACCGTAGTTGTAGGAACCTCTGTGGCTCCAAAGCCTTCCACCGCTCCCCCACTGTCCTAGAGAATCAAACCTGTGAGGGATCGTTTCAACAATGGAGCACTTAGCCTCCACTGGAGGTTCTGGTCCACCGAGCTCCCATCCACTCCAGGTCCACACCTCAGGTCTCACTCATCCGTATGACATTTATGATCCGGCTCACTCATGTCTGGGAAACTTCAGGCTGATTCAGCCCCAAAGTCATCATTTCCTCCTCCCTTCCACAGCTCTGCTGTACAGCAGACAAGATAGAGCAGCCCTACCAGAATCTTCAGCCCCACCCCCACCCCAAGGTGACTTGTCAAAGGTCAGACGCTAGTGTTGCATGCAGTACAGATCCTGTTACTGGAGGGCTGGGCTGGAGGAACTGTGTTTATCCTAAACAGTGTCGGAGTATGTGGGGAGCTCATCCCAGCTAAAAACCAACCAGAGGGATCCCACTGCAGTAAAATGTCATCAGAGGCAGGGATGTCCTAGACAAGCCCCACAGGCAGCACCACCACTGCCGCCCTAGGCTAGGCCTCACCTGGAGGCAGGGCTGTAGGAGAATCCACAGGATTGTGTGGGTCTAGAGATGGCTCTGGAGAAGCCCAGAGTGAGCTTCTAGCTGGGGAAGTCAGGGACACAGCTAGGTGGCTACCGTGAGAGGAAGGTAACCTGGACCCCCTGAACTGCTTGCACAGCCACTGGCAGATAAACCTGTTGGGATCTGGGAAGAAACAGGCCTTAACAAAACCCCATCCCCTGGGGTTCTCATAGCGTGGACTGGCAAGGCTTGGCTCCCGGCATCCTCTTGAAGGGGTCCTGTGCCAGTGAGACTCTGAAGAAAAGGCAGCACAGTAGCCTTTAGAGGTCTTGTTAACAGGGCTGTAAACTGAGGTCGCAAACAAAGGCCCTCTCAGCCTTCACATCCCCCTAGATGGGTCTGGAGGATTCCCTTTCAGGTATGCAGAAAGCTAGCCCTTCAGCTAGCCCAGGGCCTAGCCAGGTAGAGACTACACAGGGACAAAGCTGCAGGCCACTAAGGCTGCCTGGCTGGAGCAGGGGATCAGGAAAGAAAGAAGCAGGGCTCAGTGAAGGTGTTAGCTTCCAGCTCTCAGCGAGGGACTTGTAGAAGACTAGGGAAGGGAAGAGCCTTGCTCCATCTCAGGCCTGCCCTGCTATGCCCTTGTTCTCTTGTCTCCAGGTAATGGTCGTCGTATGTCCTTCCCAGCCTAGAGGTACCGCTAAGGAGCTCCCAGGGAAGCTGTGTGTGCTTTGAGGGTGGGGGCCTTGTTTTTCCCTGAGCGTGCTCCCTTGGGAGGTGGCTGCTGTCTGAAGGCCCTGGAGAGGTTCCCAGGCAGCTGGGGCTTCTGGGGAGCACCAGAGCAAGCATAGCCTAGTGGTTATGCTGTGATATCAGGGATAGTAGTAGGCCCTGGTAGAGGACAGCAAGGGGGCACAGGGCATGGGACATGGGGCATGCTGTACCATTTGCCAGGTATCCAGACCTCCCGTTCCCCCTGGGGGCTCTCTCTGCTGGTCCTTTCCTGCTCTCTCTGGGGTGACTCCAAGCAACCAGGCTACCAGCCCAGGGATGAGCCCCTTTCCTTGTGGAGAAGTTGGGTTCTCCTGAGGGACCAAAGCCTCATCCAGCAAGGTAAACACCTTCCAGGCCCGGAGTACCTTTCCCTCCCCTTCAGCCCTGCCAGTTCAGAAATGCCTGTTCTGAGGATACCCGTCTTATCGATATGTGACTTCACAGAGCCTGACGCCTTGTCGGCACCATAACAGTCCTTAGGGAGGTCGCTCCTGGGACTGCTACCCATCCATGCCCCCTGGCTGACCTCTGTTGCACAGCGGAGTGCTGGCAACTAGCCCTCCGACAAAATTTAACCCCAGTATTAATTGGGAACACTGGCTAGTCTATGCCTGCCCCACACAGAAGCTGCCATGACTCAAACTGTTAAGAACATGGGAAGCCTAAGCTAACAGGCTTACACTGACATAAGGTGGACTCACCTCGAGTTTTCTAAGTCTCCACCTAGCACTGCCTACTGGGAACTTTCTGCCACTAGAAGACAGCTGTTTTATAGTCCAAGCTGTCCAGCAGGGTGGCCACTAGCCTGTGTGGGTACTGAGCATAAGAAACCAACACCAAGTAGGGATGGAGCTCGTTGATACACTGCTTATCTTGTGTGCAATAAGTACTGGTCACAAATCAAACTGGGCTTGGTGACACATGCCTACAATTCCAACACCAGGGAGGAAAACATAAAAGAGCTAAATGAGCATTACTTTTATTCTTAAATCAGTTCAAACTTAGAAGCAGCCATATGTGGTTAGAAGCCACCATATTGAATAGTAGTTTTCCACTGAGCTCACCAGCCATCCCTCAGTGGGGGTGACCTAGCAAGGGTGCCGGTTAACTACCAGCCCAGAAACTCATTTTAGACCTCCTAGGATCTGCATTTGGCTGGGTGGTGAGTAGGCGCTCAACCTGTGTGGACAGAAATCTAGAAGTGCTTTTTAATCCTGCCGTAGGGCTCGACACCTTCACATACTTGCTGAACAGTCACTGAACATCCACTCATTGCCAAGCGTTGTGGTGGGCAGTGGGGTGCATGGTGGTAAAGGGACCCATGGTTCTCTTGTCTTTAAGAAGCTCGATCTTAAAGTCAAGGCAGGACTTAACGCTGGTTTCCTTCATTCCCTACTGGGCTGGGCTAAGCACACTGTCCCCCCCCTTCCACCAACCCCTCTGCAGCTGATACTGGGCGTTCTTTCTGGAGTGTGTGGGGCTATGAGGGGAAGTGTTCATGGCTGAGGGAGGCTGTGCAGAGGAGAGTAAGAACAAGCAGCATTAGGAAGCAAGCCTCAAACTCTGTGCAGGCGGTTGTTTCCGGTGCAGACTCTGATTCTCACTGAAGCTTCGCCGTTTGGTGGTTTCTCACTAAGGAAGTTTGGGGTAAAAATAGCCCTGAAGGGACTTGATTCCAGCTACTTACATGGTAGTCACTGCCTGGTTAAGACATTAAAAAAAGGAGGAGCAGACTTACCATAAGCTATATAGACCTTAAATCTCAACACACTGTGTAGTGGGAGATGAGCTTTGGATCCAGAGCCTCTGAAATGGAGGAATCTTTCTATACACCAATCCAGGTTTCCTGGTGACATGGCCTTGTGCACTCCTTGGCCTGATTTCTAGCCCACACTTAAGGATGGGCTCTTGAGAAACATTGGTACCAATACTTTGGGAGCTGCTTCACAAAACCTCCCTCTTAGAAAACCACCTGCTATGCCCAGGATCATTGGCAGTTAAGCCTGATGGTCAAGGGCAGGGCACCTCTGCTGAACTTTAAGACCTGATGCTCTCCTGAAGTCCATCTAAGGAATACTATCTGCCCTCCTAGTCTTCCTGCAGCTGGCTTCCAGGTGAACCAGGAACTGGGACTTATCTATGCACTGGGTACCAACACTAAGGCCATATGCTGGGGACCTCTGGCAGCTGCTTCTTAGCCCCTGTAGTGTTCTGAGAAACCTCTCTGCAAGGTCTTGTAGAGGATCCTCACAGCCTGATGCCAGTCACCCCCACCCACTACAGACAGGTCCCTCCTGGGCCTCTAGTGCAGGCACCACCACCACCATCATCACCACCACCACCACCATCATTATCACCAGCAGCAGCAGCAGCAGCAGCAGCAGCAGCAGCAGCAGCAGCAGCAGCAGCCACCTTTCCAGCAAACACTTGTCAGAACTCTGCTGTGCACCCATCACCTCTGGGAAGGGAGCCCTGGAGTCATACAAGCCTCCAGGTCTCTCCAGTATCAAGGATTCATTCTCACAAAGGAGTAGCTTTGAGTTAAACCCCTTAGCCACTGCCTCTAACCAAAGGTGTTCTGATTTTTTTTT
>NW_022196915.1:12369800-12390539 GCF_008632895.1 Mastomys coucha | reverse complement strand
TACCAGGGATGGAGCCTTGTAAAATGTCTGCTGGGGAACCAACACTTCACCTTTAGGAAAGAGGCGTGGGGATCAATCTGTCTTGTTCCCCATCCACCCTCGAATCCAGAGGAAGAACCAAGGTTTCCTCTGTGGGTGAACAAAATGGGCCTGGTGCACGCTGAAGCCACTCTTACGGCCAAGCCTCAGGCTGACACCATGCAGCACACGGTGCTACCCACAATGCACCGGCTCTCCTCTGTCACACACATGCACACACACTCATCCCTGCGCCCCGGAGGGAGTCGGGGGCCCGGCCCGCGGGCGCCCCGCGCCGACCCCTCTAGCCCCACACTCACCTAGAAGTTGCACAGTCCGCGGTCCCGCCCTGGCGCCCCCGGAGGCTAGAGCCCAGTCCGCGGCGACCGCGGCGAGCGACTCCGGGCAGGGATCAGCCGGCGCCGAACAAAGGCTGCGAGCAGGCAGCGGGCGCCGCCTGCATCCCCGCTCCGCGCCGGGGCGGCGGCAGCGGCGGCGGCGCGGGGGCCCCGGGCGGCTCCGGCGCCCGCTCGCTGCGCGCTGCCCCCTCCGAGGGCGCTCCGGCTCCCGCGCTCCCGCTCGCTGCCGTCCGCCACCGCCGCCGCTGTCCGGCTACCGCACCGCACACATCAATTATTCATCGCCCGTCTCCAGCTTCCCGGGCAAAGCCAATCACAGGCGGAGGCTCCGCTAATGGGGCCGCCGCCGCCGAGGAGGCAGCCAGCTGCGCGCCCGGGCGCAAGCGACAGCCCTTCGGGGACGGGGATGGGGACCGGGGGCGCGCCGGGGGGAGGGGGCGCACTGGGCGCGCAGGAGAAACTTCCCACGGCCCGCTGTGCTGCGCCGCGCTCCCGGACCCCGCGGGCGTGACCACCCAGCCTGCGTGCCGCCGCGTGGGGCCGGGGACTCGGGGGAAGCCGGGCGCGCCGCGACGGGGGGAGGGGAGGGAGGAGGAGCGCGGGAGGACGATGAAAGGCGAACGGCCCTGTCTCGGCGTCTCGGGGGAGCCCTCCCCGCCCGGCGAGCCTGGCGGCCGCACCCCCCACCCCGCAGCCCGCAGCCCGCACTCACTCGCGTGCGCAGCCCGCCGGCCCAGCCACTTCACAGCGAGGGACTAGGGACTGGGGATCGGAGGCAGCTCACATTTCAAACTTGCACGCAGGGGTGGTGCTGGAGCACGCCGCCGCCTGAGCGAACGCACGACCGGACCAGTGGAGCTCCAGCCTCCGGGCGGGGGCGGCGACCAGGCCTCTCTCCCTCCCCCGCCTCGGCAATTAATTGGAAGCAACACTTGGGAGAGTGGGCTCCTGGAGCGCTGTCGCCCGAGGGGGCCTCCGGGGAAGGCGCTGGCGGTGGTTGACTCGGGGTGCCTCCCGCCCCCGCCAGCGAATCTTCCCAAGTGGTCATGCTAATGAGGGTCCGCAGCGGGGCCTGGGTGGCCTCCGCCGGGTAAGGGGCGGGGCAGGCTGGGGACATCCAGTTGCAACCTGGGTTTAAAGGGCTTTCTGAACCGGTTAGTGGGGACGGAGATCAGCAGCTTGGCATCTTACTCCCCCGGCTTAGGGGGTCCCTGTAGCCCCTGGAATTCTCCGAACGCCGGGTCCTGGGTAGGTGAACTGGCGCACGTACACTCTGCCTCCTCGACTTTGGGGAGTTCCTGTGCCCCGCAGCTGGCGGCGGGAGGGAAGCCGGAGGCGGCTGTTGTGCACAGCCCCGCCCCTGCTCTCGGTGCTGCCGTCTTCCTGACACACTGCGTCCTGTGGTGGCCGCGGCCTCTTCCTTCCAGCCAGTAGTCGCAGGGGCTCCAGGCTTGCGACCCGTGCTCGCCCCTCCCACTCCTCTGCCCCATTAGCTGTCCAGCCTAAAGAGGTCGGCTCCCCTCCCTCCTTTAAGGGTTCTACCCACCTAGATCACTTACTAGGGAGAAACTGTTTTATAGCACTCCCCCCAAACCCGCCCACTCACCAGTGCAAGTTGTTTGAATGAGCTCCTAACTGCTTCAATGAGTAAAGAAGGAAAGGCCGGTCACTCGGTCACTCAACCTCAAGAAAGACAGCCAAGAGCGGCTTTAAATTCTCTGCCTTTGCACACTGGTCTGTCCAGCTTGGGGAATTGACCCTAAGGCCTTTGAGGGTCCTTCTTATGGAACACACCCCTCCAGTACGAGCTCCTGACTTGCCCCTCAGCGTTTCTGCTTGACTTGCTGCGGGCCACTGAAGAAGTGGCAAGACAAATCACTTATCTAGATACCACGCTTTTGCTCCTTGTTTGACAGAAGTCGTTAGCAGGCTCTAATCCCACCCACTGCCACTTGAAATATCACTTTTGGGATGGCATTTGGAAATGCAGTTGTCATGGGCTTCCCCTCCCAGGAGCTGGCTAAATGGATTAATTCCTACTTCATAGCTGGCTTTCTTTTTGCACAAGAACCAGCGTCTGCAAGTGAAAATAATTGGCCTCTCCTTCCTGGAGCAACCTTTGGGCAGTGCTGAGGGATGGACTGACTGCATTCTGCTGTGCACATATTTCAGGTGGAGTTCACTCTCATCTCCTGTATTATAATGGCTTCTTTGAGGACATTAATTTACTCACTGGGATATTTACTGAGATTTTCCCCCTCCAAACATCCCCACAGAGTTTTGGGGCTCCAAGAAGCTAGATGAAATCTCTCCCATCTTTCCCACTGCTCAGCATAGCCGGCTGATAGGGCAGGACACTTTGGCCCCCATTTCAGAAGCACACACGTCCCTAAGTCCTATTTTCTGTTGTCAGGCTAACTTAATATCAGGGCTCAAGTCTCCATTAACCAGAATCCAAGCACTAAAGCCCCTAAGTAACCAGAACCCACTCCTCACCTCCACCCCCATCCTCCTAGAGTTTTGTACAATGACAGTTTACAATTCTCATCTGATTCTTAGGGCCTTTTCGGCTGCCAAGGGCTTACACAAACAGTAGCAGAAAGAACTAACTTTACAAAGATAATCCTGGGGCAGGAGAGATGGCTCAGAGGTTAAAAGAGGTTTATTGCTCTTGCAGAGGACCAGAATTCTGTCCTCAGCACCCATAGGGCAGTTCACAATCATCTGAAACTCCGGTTTTAGGGAAATCCAACACCCTCTTTTACTCCGAGGGCACCAGACCCACAAGTGGAACATGGACATACTAGCAGGCCAACATATTCATACATGATATATACATATATAAATAAAATATACATATTTTAAAGAAAGATCATTCCTGCAGGTTGAATGAAAATTCAGGCTGGAACTGAGCAAAATTTACACCTTAGGGGCAGGGACTTGGTGATGACAATCCTTCAGAAAGTATAAAAAGACAGCTTCCGGTTGTTTTGCCTCCTAGTCCTCCTAACTCTTAGTTCTCCTAGGGACCCACTTCAGAAGCACTGGAGTGGGACCCAGAGGATAGAATTAATATGCAAGATTCAGGGTTTTCCAAGGTAAACCAAAAAGTAAATACTCTTCACTAGCATATTTACATACTTAAGAAAACAAATTGTTTTCAAGCTCCTATTCATCGGTCCAAACTGGCCCCTTTCACTTGCTAATTTCTAGGCTCTCTTCTCTGGAATCAAGTCCCTCAAGGCCCTCTTGGTTAGCAGCCTCTTTTTAGAATTGCCGCTTGGAGTCTACAGAAACGCAGGCACTCCACACACGATCTCTTTAGAAGGGCTTTTCCCTGACTCGCTCCAAGTTCCACATCTCTAACTTCCAAAGACTTGCTCAAAAGCGGGGGGGGGGGGGGGGGGGGGGGGGGGGGGGGGGCACAGCCGCCGCTACAACCCCACCCCACCCCACCCCACTGTGCTTGCCTTGATAAGGATCTACAAAAAGAGACCGCAGACAAAGGCATCCTGGGACTCCACTCACTGACGCTCAGCAGCTCTCTGAGTGACCTCGGCAAGCCCCCACACCCGCCTCCCTTGGACTCCCCCCCCAACCCCCGTGGGGGTTGGGGGGGGAGATGACCTAGGAAGAAGAAGAAAGGAAGAAGAAAGAAAGGACGAGCTGTAGCTCCATGCTGTGGCTCCTTGATGAATGTCCTCCAGGCTCTGGAGACCTGAAGAAGGATCAATAGCGGGTGGCTTTTCTCGCAGGGGTCTGAACTCCTGTCGTGGGCCTTAGTGAAGAGGAGCCGCCAATAAATACAGTGCTGTGGCATGGCTGGCTGGCTCCGGGAGTGAGGGATGCTTTATCCTCCAGTGTGCCTGTCAGTGGGGAGCCCGCCCTCTGCAGGACCCACTAGAGAGGAGGGGGGTGGGAAGGGAGATAATGTAGCCAGGACACCACAGTCCCAAGGAGGGACTGACTTCCTCTAGCTCATCAATGAGCTAGAATCAGTTCCAATAAGACATGGGACCAAGGCATCTACCTGGGATGAATGTACCAGGGGTCAAAAGTAGGTCATTTCCACTTAGCTTTTTTTTTTTTTTTTTTTTTTTTTAGTGGGAGGCCTAAGGGGCTTCAAAAGCCATTAGGAAGTCAGGAAGGAAGGCAAGCTAAGTGGGCAGTCAGGCCTGTCATGCACAAGCCAAACTCCCAAGACCAGGAGAGGGAGAACAGCCATGTGGCTCAGATTCTGGACATTGGGTTCTGAGCCCCTGAGAAGGAGCAGACTTCTAACTCGGGCAGTCTGCTGACTCAGTGTGATTGACCAAGAATTCTGATGGCCTGGCGAGATGTCACTTCTGTGGACTCAGGCACTAAGTGGGAAGGTAGGGTGAACAGGGAGATACCAAGTGGATGCGGTCCTTGGGAAGCATGGAGAAGAACGGGGTGGGGTGGGGGGGGAACAGAAAGGAATGTTGTTCTGGAGCACCCATAAAGAGACTGGGTCACAGGGCACCAGGCATACAGACAGCTAAGGAGCAAAATGATAGCACTGAATGTGAGTCACCTCCTAGGCTCTGCCTCCAGGAACCACCAATCCTGGGGCTTCTATCTCCTTCTGCATGGTCAGGCCACAAAGGACACATCCTTGTAGGACACCATTCCCCCTGTCATTCTCCTTCCTTACCCCTGATGAGTCCTTCTTACTCTTGAAGAGGGAAGGCACAGGTAAGGTTTGGCTTGCGACCAGTACGGGAGCCTAGAAGGTTACCTATACCAGGGACACAGTGCAGGGCCATCAGGCTGGGCTCCCCCTCTATTCCTACTAACACCTGGCCATTGAATGCTTGCTGGCTGCTTTGTAGGTTTCAGTGCATCCTGAGCACTAAGTTACAGCATCCTTACTGCCCTCTTGGGTCAGGGGTTATTATCTGCCACATGAAAGGTAAAATGGGGATAGACTGGCCAGGCGAGGTTTGTAAAGTATCTAAGCTACTTCTCAGCCTTGATACATCCTCAAAATGCTGCACATTATACTGTCTGGCATGGGATGCCTAGACTCAGCATTGATGGTGCCCACCTGGGCCGCACAGCCAGCATAGTGTGCAGAACTCTTATATTGCTCCTAGAGTATCTCTTTTTAAACTCCAACTTGCTATTTGGCCTACTTGCTGTTGACAGAGACAGCTTGACCTGAGATGACACAGGAAGGAGACCTCATTACCTCCCTCCACCCCTCATAGTATCCCCTGCCCTTTCCTGGAATCACCCCCCCCCCACACACACACCGCCCCACTCCCAGCATGGCTCCTCATCCCAGACCCAGGCAGCCTTCTCAGAACCCTGCATTTGGCTTCTGCCCAAATCCTATAATCATTTCATTTTGAAAACAACACCAGCCCCTGTCCCTCACCTCCACTCAGCATGTCCGAGAAACCCTACAATTTCCAGGTTATTGGAGATCCAGGAAAGCTTTCTGCAGGGCTGGTAGTAGTGGGGGATGAGGTGGGGATTTAGGAGCTGGCTCAGAATGGCCCCGTTAGTCTCAGGGAACTGCTTGCTGGTGAGAGGGCCAGACTCAGGCTCTGTATACCTGTGAAGACCCCTCAACAGGATTGCTGCTGATGGAGAGCCTGGCCTGCAAGGGTGGGAACTGCTCCCAGGGCTGGAGGGGAAGCAAGAAATGAGTTGCTGTGTTCCTGGACTCCCCGAGGCACTCAGGAGGCAGAGGTTTAAGAGCCAAGCACTGCACATGCTAGCTGGGCTTTGAGTCTACGGGACACCCTCTTCAAATGGGTGAGACCACCTAATAGCAGGCCTTAGTGAAATCCCAAGAAGACAGTTGAGATAGGTTGAGAAGTCATGGTATTGGGGTGAATTGTATGCTTCCCCAATTGTTGAAGTCCTCTGTACCTGTGAAGGAAACCCTATTTAGAAGCAGTCTTTGCTGAAGATCAAGTTAAGCTGAGGTCATGAGTTGGGCCCCAGTCCAGCATGGCTGGTGTCCTTGAGAACATTTGGGACCTTCGGATATAACAAACAGACATGCGTACCCTCTTCAAGGAAGAAGGGAAGGACCATGGAGACTTCAGAGACTGCAGTGGTTTCATAGCACCAGCTAAGACACTTCTAGCAGCTTGGAGGGGCCCTCCTTCCCTGGCACCTACATAGGGGCTTGGCAGGACTCACACTTTGGTGGTCTTGGGTCTTCTGGCCCCCACGAACTGTATGACAGCTAATGCACACCATTATGGTACATGCTTTGTGGCCTTTATTAACGGCTGTTCAGAAAACTAACATGAGGTGATCCCTTTGAAATCTACGACACAGCCCATTATGATTCCAGCCATTCTAGCTGACTTGGTCTTGATTATGGCTCATGATGTGGGTCTCAGCTCCTGTGGCCAGTCACTGCTCTAAATCCACTTTCTCGCAGTGCCTCTGTTGACCCTGCTGCAGCCTCCAGATGCCCTCCTGCTTCAGACTACTTCCATTCTGACTTGGTTACCTCCTGCAGATTCTCCCTTCACTGGAGAACCTTCCTCAACTACACTGTCGCAAACTACAATCCTTCCCACCTCACCCTGTGGTTCTTTTCTATCTCAGCTTTGCCACGCTAATGTCTCAAGTATTTATTTTGTTTAATTCTGTCTCTCTGGCTAATAAAAGGCAAGTTCTTTGTCAAGGGGGACCATTGTCTGGAATGCGTTGTTTGGACAGTATCTAAAATATGGCCCTTATGAGATGCCTAATAAATACTCTTTGCATAAAGGAGACCAAGAATAGCTGCCTGAATTAATGAAGGAGCAAAGAAATGAATGAGTGTACACTGACTAATCAAAGGCTCTAGAGAGCTGTATGTCCTGGCTACCTGTGCCTGCCTATCCAGGGACTAGGTTGCCAGCCTGCTGTCTGGCAGAACACAAGCTATTTCCCAGGAAGTCTATTTGAACAGGAAGCTCAGACTGGCCAACAAAGGGGCCAGGAAGTAGTGGGTGCAAGCCACATGAGTCAGGCTTCTAATGAATCTTTTCCCATGGCTAGCGTTGCTTTTGAAGGGAGGGGTACAGAGGCAGCTGAAATGTTCATGTCACAGCAGTCCTGGGGGGCTGGGGAGAGGTATTGCTTCTCCCAGGACACAGCTCTGATGAAGGTTTCCAGATGGCTGCAGGCCTAGACCCACATAACTTCCTTGGAGCTGGAAAGGCAATTTCCTTTCCTGCCAGAGCAGTCTGTCTGTCTGTCGTCTGTCTGCCTGCATTACTCAACACTCCCCAGTCTATGCGAGGCAGCCTGGGGGACTTCACTTTGCACAGGACAAAAGTGGGGTTAGATAGGGAAAGGACTGGATGTTATAATGCACACCGGCCAGGCAGGCGATCAGGCAGGGCTGCAACCCAGGCCCCCTAGCAGCTCACCTTTTAAAATGAGGAAGCAGAAGCTCAGAGAGGTTCAGGAGCTGCTTCCCATCACACAGCAAATTAGCAGAAGTTCTGCAGCCTTGAGCCGTCTTTCCTAGCCCTGTGCTTTTTGTAAGATGTCATGAAGAGGGTGGGGGACTTCCTGGGCATGGTGGTGACTGACCTGTTGAGGGTGGCAGTGGCAATGGCAACAGGGTGGGGTAGGAGTGGGGACGATAAGGATCCTTTAGCTTAGTTTCTGAAGGCCTTCTTGCTGCTTGGGGAGAAGGAGAGAATGGCGGTGAGTTGAGGAGGGGAACATGCCCTGACTCCTCAGTGTTCTGGGCAGAAGTTTCAGAACTCTGCAGGCCCATGAGCTCTGCCAGGAATCTGTTACCTGGTGCCATTCTTCCCTCTTCTCCCTGTCTGTGGTGAGAAGGGGCTCTCCAGGCTGCCTGCTTCTTATCGGTGCCATTTCCCACAGCAGCTCAGGCGAGCCGGCAAGCAGCTTCTCCCTCTCCCTCGTGTGGTCCCAGATGTCCCCCACCTCCAAGGGGTTCTGGACGTGAGCAGACAGGCCACGCAGGAATGTCTGTCTGGGCAAAATCTGAAGGTAGCCGCCAGGGCAGGGCAAAGAGTAGGAGGCTTGATGTTGAAATAAGGCTCCTTGGAGCTGAGCTCAGCCAAGCAGCAGATGTCTGTCTGACAGGGAGAAAACTCTGTGGGCCTGCTGGGGGACCAAGGGCAGGTCACCATCGTTTTCTGGCCCCAGTTTGCTTCCACCACTAGGGACGTCAGTTAGTGTGGATTCTGTACCTTTCTTGATGATGAAAGGCACTGGTGTCCCTAAGTCTGGCTGGGTGAACCCCAGCAAAGCAGTCACCCCATTGGGGTGACCTTGCTCATCTCCTGGGAAGGTGGCATCGGGTCAGGCAAGAGAGCCCCAATACACATCAAGACCAAGAAGCTGCCTCTGAAGGAGCAGACATGCCGTACTTCTCTGCCTTTCCCTTTCCCGGAGCTTATTAATGAGGCTCTAACTCTCTTAGACTAGGTACTACATAAAGGCAGAAGCTCTGTCTGTTTTGTTCACTGCTGCATCCCTGATGATTTTGTGCCTGGACCAAGACAGGTACTAGACAAACGCTTATCGAATGACTAATGGAGAGCCACCAACTTATTGGTTTACTGGTAGGATTTCAGCTCTACCCTTTACTGTCTATGTTCTATGATTGTCCTATAAATGATGTGTATTATTTTTAGGATTAAAAATGCATAATCAACTTTCATTTTAAACTTAGTAGACTCTAAAGTAAAGATTCCTCCCTCCCCACCCCCCCGCCTTTACTGGAAAGTGCTATATAACCAGGAACTTGGGTATCAAGCATGAAACAATTTCTCAACGCCAACTGAGTTTCAGAGGCCTGGCACATTGGTGGCTCGGGGTGAGGTGTGGCCAGTTGGGATGCTGGAGACCTACCCTCTATCCCTCCCAGCATGTTTGGCTTCCACCCCAGGACAGTCTTGTTCCTGTCTCTAAACTGTGTTTTCTGCCTCTGGCCCTACCTTGCTCTCACTGGCTAGGGCTTCTAAAAGGCAAAGCTGACCATGTCACTTGTCTGAACATCAACCTTGCTTTCTACAGCAGCCACGACCAAGTTCCAAGGTCTAGCATCTTAGACTGGCATTCATGGCCTCAAGTGATGTTGTCTTTGGCTTGGATGGTTTCTGTCTGGTGCTTGCTGTGGTGCCTGTGTGTGGACCCGAGTTTGCCTACTTTATTAATGTCACTGCCCTCTCCACATGCCAGTTAATGTGCTGCGCGCAGCAGCTAGCTGTCAACATGGAGCTAGGAAGAAACCTGTTGGCCATGCAGGAGTGGCAGGGCCATGGAGACTCTGAGCCTCTGTCCACCAAGCTCTGGGATGTTCCAGGGGTCGAGGAACAATGAATCCCCGCCAGTAGCCCAGGCTGTCAAAGAGGGTTCATCTCTGGTCCACTGTTGTCTGAGGATGCTATTATCTGGGTACTGTGTCCCTCTAGAAATCTGCTATCTATTATGAGACCAAGAAGAGGTGGGGCCTGTGGGAGGTGAGAAGGTCACGAGGCTACCTCCTCAGGAAGGAGATGAAGTGGCTTGAGGGAGCCCTGCCTCTCCTCCTGCCAGGAAAGGATGCAGGAAGAAGGTGCCAGCAGATATCAGGGGCCCCCAGTGGGCCCACATCTTCTGGCGTTTGGATCTTGGACTGGCTAGCCTCTGTGCTGTGAGAAGTAGATTTCTGTTGTCTATAATGCACTCAGGTCGAAGTGTTTTGTGGTAGCATGGTTCGTACCACCTGCTCTCTGCTTCGGTTTACTTGGCGGGCATGTGCAGCGTGGCAGCCCTGGGATCTGAGCCACTGCTGGGCCAGACCTGGGAGCATAGTATGTAATTGAATTTGGCCTAATTAACTCATTGAGCCGAGGAACAACCATTACTGACAGAGCCCTGGGTGTCAGGGAGTGGCTGGAAATCAGGAGCCAAGTGAGAGCACCAGGTCCTCCAGACACCCACATCCTCAGAACCCTTGACTCCACAAATGCTAGGAGCCCCAGAGGTAGGTGGCACTGATCCTGTCATACAAAAGAAGAAGCCCAAATGCTCTGAGGGATGCAGTAAAGAGATTGGAACCCTCACTCCTTGTGGCCAAGGCTTCTCACCCATGCTCTCCCCTCTGCCTGGGACGTCATCCTCATCCTCTTCTCAGAGCAGCTTTGCTTTTGGGGGCATCCAAGCAAGGGCTACATGCTCCCTTAAAAGACTCTGGATTGTTACCGGGGACAGGAAGAGCAATGGTGACAGCCACTGTATGATGTCAGTCTGGACCTTCAAGGGTCAGGGATGCTGAGCAGACCATGTTCCACTCTGTGATGGTCTCTTCTCAGATCAGATAGGAGTTGGGCCAGTGACCCTCACAAACTCTCTGAACTCTAACACTCACGTCAGAGAGTAACAAAAGCAGGAAGCCCAAGGCCAACTCGTACACGCAGTATGCCATCTCCAGCAAGAGATGCCTCCTGCCTGACCTACCTGCCACTCAGGACCTCCTCTCTCATAAGGGATTCTTTCTAGTGGGTGGAGGACAGTATCCTGTACCTTCTCTGTCTTGGCCAGTGGCAAAGAAAGCACAGAGTACTCATACAACCCCCCAGGAGGAGGGGTCATAGCTATATATTAATTATACTATATTATACATTATATTAGAGGAGGTGCAGAGTGGTAATAGCAGTCTTCTAAGATACACAGCAGCAATGGGGCTGTGTGCCCTGGTACAATGTGTGCTTAGTATGCTCGAGACTCTAGGTTTGAACTTCAGCACCGGTAAGTGGCTAAATAAAGTCGCATCTCAAAAGCAGGCCAGCAGACGGCAAGCCTAGGGCAGCAGCCACTGCGATGAGACTTCCTCCAGATGGACCCTTCTTGTTCCATCCTTGTTTCTCAAATTTAAGTCCAATGGCTGCACACTGCTCCCGGAGAATCAACCTCCAACTACACTGGAACAGTCAGGACACGGCCTCAGATAACCGATGGCTGGCAACAAGAGAAATACAGACTTCCTTGTAGAATCTTAAGTCCTGGCAGTTCTGGTGTGTGTGTGTGTGTGTGTGTGTGTATGTTGTGTGTGTGTGCGTGTGCGTGTGCGTGTGTGTATGTGTGTGTGTGTATGTGTGTGTGTGTATGGTACCCTGTTGCTCATTACACAAGGATATCCACTTCAGGGGCTGGTGTTCTGATCCCCAGCATACTTCTGGAACCTTGATTTGAGATCCCATCTTTGGGTTACCTGCTTAGCTTAGTAACAGGAGTCCCACACAGAGCTAAGGAGTGCTTTCGTTTCAAAGGAGGACCCTGGGACCCAAAGCTTAAAACTGTGGCCCAATTTGGGCTCCAAATGCCCTGGGGCTCAGGATCCTGCTTCCATATTCAAAGGGATAGCCTTTCGTCTCTTTTTTTTTTTCTCCATTTATCATAGGAGAGCCAGACACATGGTCTAGCCTCAGAAGGGGGACACTCGAATCTCTCTCCAGGAATCACAAAGTTGCCTCTGTTCACATAAGGGACTCAAACCCTTAGTGTGTGTGTGCCTGGGCATCCTCACTCCCTGGCCTCTGGGAGGGAGTGATTCCAAACATCTGGGGCACATCTGAGAGGGAATGAAGACCCTGAAAAAAACTGGAGGAAACAGGACTATATGGTAGCTGTGCTACGCCTATGGTTGAAGGCATTCAGGAGCAGGCAGAGCTAAATAAACATCAGTGGGTTTCCCAGGGTTGGGCTTAGTCAGAGAACAAAATGTGATGGTGACTTCAAGGTGGGGCATAGCTGAGCCAGCAGGGCCAGGGTGGCAGAGAGCTGAGATCCCTGGGGGGACAGGGAAAGACAAAGAAGATGGGGAGATTAGGATGGGGAGGAGGGGCAGAGGTGGAAAAGGAAACATGACTAAAAGAGGAAGGGGAATGGAGAGAGGGAAGGACAGGGAGAGAGAGGAGGGTTCTCAGAAGGATGCCTCAGGCTCCCAGGAAATGGAGCCTCCCCTGGCAACTCCAACAGGAGAGTAGCATACCCTCGAGGATGCAGTCACCTAGCTTTGTCTTCACCTAGCCTGTCTCCAGCCACGTGACCGTTTACTACTCTGAGCTTCAGTTTCCTCATCCAGAGAAGGAAAGCATTCCATTGCGAGCTGCTATATTGCAGTGGCAGGGGGTGGTGCTTTCCCCACCCCCACAACCCTCTCATGTCCTGCCCTTCCTTCGTTCCAACCTAGTCTAGGTTAGCTGCTTCTCCATGGCTGGCTGGCAGGAGCTTCTACACGTCCCTAACTCTATCCTACCCAGACCATGTGGCTCTCCTGACATTGTATTCCTCCTAAGCACGTCCCTACCTGGTTTCAGTGTGTGAGTGAGCTCTTTGAAGGGGCAGACAATCTCGGGGCACACAGGTGCTTACGTTGCAGGGGTGAATTCAGCTTATTTTCGGCAGCAAGTTTCTGCTGACTATAATTACGAGGCAGTTTGAAAGGCAGGCTCCTAGTAATTCCTGTTTCCTGCCAGAGACAATAGTGTGTGTCTCTTCATTCCAAACAGGTGAGACTGGGTCCTCCAGAATTCCCTGCAAGGAGTCCAGCCCCTGGGCAGTGTTCCCCAGCTGGCCAGCCTCAACAAGCTACCATGTCCCTAGGAAGGCAACGAAGCATCTGTAAATGACCAACCATTGGTCAGAGCTCTGCTGTTACAGCAAAGGCAACTGCCATAGCCAAGATGGTCCCGCTCCCTTTCAGCCACCTGCCCGGCCACCACCCGGTCCCCAGAGAGGAAATTATCACTCTGCAGAGCTTCCACAGCAAAACACAAACACCTGGTTGCCTGGGCAGCACCTTGCCAGGGTGACAGGATCCAGATGGTCCCTCGAGAGATAGTGGGGTTGCCACGGAAACAGAATCGCTGCCGCTCTAGCCTAGAGACCTGGATTCTAGGACTGGAACCCCAAGCTGAGAGAATCGAGGTGATTTTCATAAAGCTACATCAGTAGGTTTCCAGCCTGGAGCACAAAGCAGAGTCCTGGGCAGTGTTCTAAGTTATAAGTTTATAAGTGATCAGTACACTGGTGTCCAGTGTTTTGGGAGATGCCACCTTCCGTCTGGGGCTTCAGGATAAGGCCAGGGTCAGGAAGATGGCAGGGCTAGGCTGCTATGTCAGCTTCACCCTGCAGCCTGAGGTGGACCCCTGCCCTGGGTTTTCCTCACTTTGTTTTCTCATTCTGAGCTTTTAGTGGCCTATGAACAACCATGGCTCAGAAGCCACTGGGACCTGATGAAGATCACTGGAAAGTGGTGAAAGATGGTCTAAGGCCCCTGGGCCAGCATCTAGTTAGTGTCCAGGACCTAGTTTCTGAGCATCACTGTGCACATGCAGAGCTGGGCAGCTCAGAGAAGGCCAAGGTGGCACAGGGGCACTTCCTCCTAGACACAGTGACTGATCCTAGGGAGGGAGGGAGAAGAGGTGGGGCCAGGGAACAGGAGAGGGAGCGCTGTGCCTGGAGTCAGCGGGCCAAAGCTGTACCCTCTTCTGCACTGGCTTCTTCCTCCTGTTCTTCAGTTGTAAGGTGTGCTGAGCCCCACCACAACCCCCTCCACCATCTTTTGCCTTGTTATCAGTTTGTCCACTTGCAGAGTCCCTGAAATGGATTGGGTGGGATTGTGATGACGAGCCCCAAGATTAATAAAAACAACCTGCACAGCACCATGCAAGAGCTTCATAAATGTTACCACCTCCCTGCTTCCAACCTTGAGTTCTGAGGATGTTGCTGGGAGCACCTGTTGAGACAGAGCTCTTGCCTAGGGTGTGGTCTGGGACTACTGGGCCTGTCCTACCTCCCATGCTAGGCTCAGACTCCTGGTCACGAAGAGAGGAGATACACACTGAACTCCATAGAAACTGTAGCCCAGGCCTTTCTGGACTTGGTGCCATAGGGAATGCCCACTCCTATGCCTGGTATTTAGCCTCCTTGGCTCACCCCTCAGATGGATGAAGCTAGCATTAACTTGCTTGCAACCAATGTAAACAGGTCCTGTGCTCTTCAGTCCCGAGCTTTGTGCTCCCCCTTAGGGATGCTAGGTACCCCAGGAGACTGGATATCAGTGTGCTGGGTAAAATTGCTAACATATAACCATCACCAGACAACAGGCTTTGTTCTAAGCACCCTGTGCAGACTGATCAGCTCAAAACCTGTGACCTCAAATACACACAAAGGTTGCTGACCTTTCCAAGGTTACACAGCTAGTAAGTAGAGGGCTGGGTGGCATTTAGAGCCAGGCAGATTGCTTCTGAGCCTGCATGTTTAACTGTTTCTCTTCTCTATGCGCCAGTTTAATGATTGGTAGCAAGAATTCTTGATGTCAATTAGGGCCAGCCCAGACTCTCTGTCCTTCACCATGCGTATCAAATTACCCCAAAAATGGGAAGATGTCTAATTTACAGCAGAGACAAATCCCAGAAACCCAGGCCACCTGGCTAGCTCAAGTCATTAACATTTTTTATTATTATTTATTATTCATTTGTGCAGCCCAGGTTAGCCTTGAACTTGGTACCCTCCAGCTGGCCCATATTCCTTGTTCTTTCCATTTACTGTATTTCTTTGTGTATATGTGAGGGTGTGTGCACACATTCATGTGGAGGTCAGAGGATGACATGTAGCAGTTGGTTTTCTCCATCTACCACGTAGGCTCCAGGGATGGAACTCAGATAGCAGGCTTAGTGACAGGTGCCTTTACCCACTCAGCCATCTTGCCTTATAAGCACTGTCTGCTCCCTCTCCTCCAGACCTGAGTGTGTGTGTGTGTGTGTGTGTGTGTGTGTGTGTGTGTGTGTCTGTCTGTCTGTCTGTCTGTCTAGGCTCTCACTATGTAGCCCTGTTGACCTAAAACTCTACACAGACCAAGCTGGCCTTAAACTCACAGAGATCTGCCTGCTTCTGCCTCCTGAGAGCTGGGTTATGGATGTATTTTGGTTTTATTTCTTCTCAACAGGGCATTACTATGTAGCTCTGGCTGTCCTGGAACTCGCTGTGTGGACTAGGCTGACCTCAAGGATCTGCCTGCCTCTGTCTGCCTCCTGAGCGCTGCTGGGATTAAAAGTGTCTGCCACCATTCTTGTTTTTTTTTCTTTTATAATCTCTCTCTATGATATGGGGTGGTTATATATGTGTAACATTCATATATGAATGACTATGCATGTCATAGCAAACACATGGAGATCAGAGATCAACCTTAAGTGGTGGTCTTTGCCTTTCACCTCATTTGAGAAACTGGAATCTCACAAGCTTCCAGGTCTCTCTTGTCTTGATCTTCCATCCTGCACCAGAAACACGTGGATTATAGACATTGTTGCTCTGCTCATCTATATGTGGCTGCTGGGAATTAGAACTCAGGTTCTCACTCTTTCTTAGCCATCTCCTCTACCCTCCTCCTTTTTGAAACAGGGTCTCACACAACCCAGGCTGGCCTCAATCAAGTCTTTATGTAGCAGAGACTGGCCTTGAACTCCTGATCTTCCTGCAATGGCATCCCAAAGGCTGGGATTACAGGTATTCACCACCATACCCAGCAAATACTCTTGCTTGAATAACGATCTTACATTCGTTAACCTTTCTAAACTTCAACTTGCTCACCTACAACAGGCAATGGATGTGTACAGCTGGGATCTGGACAAGGGATGAATGACGGCTGCCCACTGATCTAAGGTTTGCTGTGTTATGGCTGAGAGAGGATATAAACTAGATTTTCTCCTAATCCAGATGCCCTTTCTTGACCTGCCCTGGCTGTAAATCTAAACAAGCAAGATAGATAATAACTGCTGATTCTTGTCTGTCTCTTCCAGAAGGTATTTACGAGGCTGCTGGCTTGCAACACTTGGAGAGAACGTTCCCATACCAACTTGCCCACTGCCTGGCAAGCTCTGGGTCCATTTCACCTTCCTGCCCTGTAGTTCCTGAGAATTCCTCCTCTTGGTGAGAATGCTAAGCCTACCTTAAGGTCAAAGCCCTGGCTTACTTGATCCTCTCACCTGCTCTTCCTTTTTAGCATTATTGGCTGTGGTTGTCTTTATTAAGCTATACCTCCTTGCGATACCAGGGGACATCAGAAGGGGACTGTTTCGTCAGGACCTCAGTCCTGAGGGCACCTTTGTGTTGGGAAGCTGAGGGCTGGTATAGAAAGGAGTCACCCTTAGGATGACAGTGCATTTGGTTCTGGTTTCCCAGAGCAATGTTCTAGCTTCCTGGACCCCTTGCATTCTGCAGAGAAGCAAAGATGGCCTGGCTGGAGCTCTGGTCCGACGTTTGTCCCTGATACCTGGAGAACCTGTCTATTCCTTAAAGCCCACCTCGGGGAGTGGGACCTGCAGACCGGTAAACAGCTGTGGTGGGTGTGGTGTGGTGCTCCTGTCTTCTGTCACCCACAGAACAGAACAGAAGCATTCATTTATTTCAAACCTCAAGAACTTGGGCTCTCTCTCTCTCTCTCTCTCTCTCTCTCTCTCTCTCTCTCTCTCTCTGTGTGTGTGTGTGTGTGTGTTCAGCCTGTGCTTAGAGTAGAACCGGCACTGGAATCCCACCAGTCCTTTCCTGTTTGGTATTCTTCATGTTGAGAAACCCTCAGCATCCCCTGACTCTTCCTCTCTCACCCATGAAATGGTGTGGAGGCCTTAGATGGTGGGGCAACTTGAGGCCAGATGGAATAAATGTCCAGTAAGATATCATCAGCCACAGGCCATGACCCACAGGATGGCTCACAGGATCCCAGGTCCCCACAAGAAAACTATTGTTCAACCGAGACTCAGGAAGTGGCTTTCCCTGTCTTGGCAGCTTCTGAATGTGGCAAGGGGTGGCTACTCCACTGTAGGCAGGGAGAAATAGTTCTCTAGGTAGTAGCATCTAGTTCTTTTTCTTCACAATCCCCATGTAGAAGCCAAATGAATATAGCAGAACTCTCAGTACGCAGTCATAACTTGACTAGACTGGAGCCTGTTCAGGTGGTGAGAAAGCTGCTGGGGACTGTGGCAGGAGAGTCCCAGGGTAGGCACTGTGAGTGCCTTGTCTGCTCCCTACTATACAGCACACACTGACCTAGCACATGGCTTTACCCCAGGCAGAGCTACCTGAGTGTTGGAAGGTTGGCCCATCTTCCCCATCCCTCACCCCAGAGAGCCCTCACCTAATGATGAAGAAGGGACAAATGGATGGCAGTAAGTTCTTCCTCTGTGGCTCCTAACTGGTGAGAGTGACGGGTGAGTTCTCTTGACTAAGAGAGCTGCAGGCAGGCTGAGCCCACAGCGGATTCTATACCTAACAAACAGGCCTCTCCCTACCATCCATGCTTTCTGGTACTGTCCCCTACCCCCACCCCAATGCCAAGAAGCAAAGTACAGTGGGATCGTCACTGCAGGATCTGCATATGGGAAGACCCCTGTCAGACACACACCATTCAGCAGGAGGCCTTGACCTCCCCCCACCATGCACATCCTTGATCCCTTCCCTCTACTCACAGGCCCCAGTGCTTGGACTTCTATGAAGAAAACTCTGTATCGCCTGGGAGGGTCACAGCTGCAGATGCAGATAACTCCTATCGTGGGTGGATGCCCTCATCCCCTCCCTACACCCTTCGGCCTCTTGGTTTGGATGGGCTTAGAAAGTAGACACCTGGCTGAGCCCCAGGCAGCCCTGGCCTTGCACAAGTCTCTCTCGTAGGGCGGGGAGAAATGAGCTAATTCTCTGAGAGGCAGGAAGAATGGCCTTCTGACAAGAAGAGGCCTGTCCCCTCAGGCTCTTGGGGCACCAATGCAGGCTGCCTGTAGAGAGAAACAGCTGAGCCGCCCAGGAGTTGCTTCTGTTCTGAACACCCCTAACAACTCCAAAGAGCTCCGAAGGAACTCACGAGAACACATGGGAAATAGAGGGAAGGGTGGGAACACACACCCACCTCCTTTGTAGTACAAAAGTAAGTCAATATTTTGGGACAGTGTCTATTTTCTGTGCCTAGTGTACTCATGGGCAGCTTCTGTACCTGGCAACACACACACACACACACACACCCACACACACACACACACACTCTTTCTCTCTGTCTCTATCTCTGTCTCTGCTGTCTCTCTGTCTCTGTGTGTGCACTTATTCCTAAATTAATAAATACAATCTGCTCACTCTATATAATGCTGCTTATACAGATGTTTTGAGAGCTGACCACTTAAGTGTAGGATGGCCATTCGGTATGCTCTTCCTTGGTAAGCTGGTTGGTGTTTTTA
This sequence comes from Mastomys coucha, assembly GCF_008632895.1. Lineage (NCBI taxonomy): Eukaryota > Metazoa > Chordata > Mammalia > Rodentia > Muridae > Mastomys > Mastomys coucha. The sequence goes on along the minus strand of NW_022196915.1, from coordinate 12,371,938 downwards.
AAAGGTTAACCTTATGACATCCTAGGCATTTGCACATAGCCCTTGTTTTTAGTGGCCACTGTGGCCATGGAGAAACTCAGCCCTTTCCTTGAGTGGGATGCTCTTCCCACATCTGCCTGCTTTCTGACACAGCTCTGCCTCTTCTCCAAAGTGAGATTTTAATACCCTGGGGATCATCCAACTGCCCTTCCCCCAGTTCCTAAGCCTGGGAATGCTGGGTCCACAAGTGTCCTCCTGCTGGCCCTCTTTCTTAAAGAGCAGAGCAAAGTTACAGGAGCCCAGGGCACATCCCCCATCAGGATGGGAGTTGGGGGAACCAGAGCCATTGCCCCAGGACAACCAGTCTTCCTGGGTCACTCAGGGTTACTCAGAAGGAGGGATAGCTTCCTGGGGCCCAAATTTGACTCTCTTGCAAGCAAATTCTGTCACTAGCACTGAGAACCATGGGGCTGGAGTCTGTCTGACTCTCTCAGAGCCTCAGTTTTCTCCTCTGCAAATGGGTGTGCTAACGACAGAGTTCCAGTGACCTCTCCCATGGCATGGAGAACACAGGTTTTGGCCACGACATATATCTGATGGTTAGTCAGTTCCCACAGGCTGGCAGTAAAATCCAGAGCCATTTCCACGGGATCTGGCCTGGGAGGGGCGGAAGGCCCTGCAGAAGGAAGGAAGCCAAGCCCTCCCCCACAGCCCAGCTCTGCAGAGAGTTCACGTGGGGGTGGGGGTGGTGTCCAGGAGGAAGTCTGTCCCTGGCCTTGAGAAGGTGCCCCAGCCTGCCAGGCGGGCTGGTGTTTCAAGGACAAGGCCTTGCCTTCCTGCTATCTCTGGGGGAACTGGCAGCCGCTAACAAATCCCCTGCAATCTGCACCCACCAATCCTGCCTGCTCACTGGGCGGCTGAGAGCCGTTTTTCACGGGGAGCTGCACACAGCTTTGTCTTAGAGAGACAGCTCTGGCGGGTGTCCCTGAATGGGGCTATTTGTCCTCCAGGCTGAAGGGAAGGCAGCTGAGTGCTCTGTTGGGGTGGGCAGAGGCAGAGAGGGTGGAAAAAGGGTATGGGGGAGGGTGAAGGAAGAGATAGCAGCCATGACACTATGAGAGACCAGAAGTGCTGTCCACCACAGAGGTGTCTCAGAGTCACCATGCAGCCTGGTGAGTGCAAGAAAGCTTGTTTGCCACAACAATAGGACACTGGTATATGACCTGCCTTCCCCGGTGTAAGGAGTCCTGGCTGGTAGAAGAGGAAATGACCTGACTGGCTTTGAGTTCCTGCGTCCCGTCCCAGTCCCATGACAAATTAATTACGGGGCTGCCACACGAGCTACTGTAGAAGGCCCCATTCCAGCTCCTATCCCTGAATTGAGAGCTCTAGAGTGGGACCCAGTGTCTCTTAAGAGCCTCTTCGACAGATCACAGGCACAGAGAGGCAAAGCATGTCTCAATGCCTCCACTATGACCAGCTGACATCTGACCGGCACATGACTCATCAGGGAAACAGAGCAGGCATGCAACTGGGGACTTAAAAAGCCAGCAAGCTACACTGTTTCCACTCCAGAGCAGGCATGCAACTGGGGACTTCAAAAGTCAGCAAGCTACATTGTTTCCACTCTGGCTTTGGGACTTGGGCTGCTGTGCTGGAAGATGTGCTTAGAAAAGAGGTCAGAGGTCAGATATAGGCATGTCCACAGACCCAGGCTGCGGAGGTAAGACAGTAAGTAGTAGGTTAGGCGCATCACTTGTTCCCAAGGCGGAGGGAACCCATTAGACTTTATCCATCTTGGGGATGCAGACCCAAGGTTTCCATCCAAAGGAAGCAAAACATTTGCGCAATGGGGCTACCCCATGAAGAGCAAGTGCACACAACTAACAGGCATGTTCTAAACTCACCTAGCAGTCCAGCGTCCACAACCAGCTCTGGGCAGCCTGGCTGTGTTCGGATTGGCAAACACCCTCTGCCTGTTCCCATTCTAATCATTCTACCTTCTGTGGTCCCTTTTCCAAAAGCTTGCTGGTGTCTGTTAAGGGTGGCCCTGGGTATTCTTGATGGCTCCCACACTAGCCGGGTCCCTACACTTCCATTCTGCCAATAGCCCCTTTAACCGCCACCCCTCCCAAGCATTGGCTATGCCAGGGAGAAAA
>NW_022196915.1:12348140-12369790 GCF_008632895.1 Mastomys coucha | reverse complement strand
ACTATGGCTTGGGGGTGCATCTTCATTTCCTTTGGTCCCTGGGCTGCTTACCTTCTGGGCTCTGACATTCTCTATTCTGTCATTTCAACACGTGCTGGCTGCTCAGAGGGTCAGCTGAGGCTATATAGACCTATTCAAGCACAGACACCAGCGGAAGCATGCAGACGACTCTTGGGGACCCTTGGACATGGCGACTGCCTGGTACTTGCTCCCATGTAGGCTGAACAGAAGGCTGAACCACTGAGCGCCCAAGAGGCTGACATTTCAGTAGAGCCCGCCAAATTACTCTGGGCTGGCATGAGGTGGTGGAGGGGGCTGGTGGGCATTGCTATAGCTTTGGAGGAGAGCTTGGGCTGTGTCAGGTGCTGGGGGCTGGGCAGGTGACCTTCTATGCTAGGAAGGGATGGGGGGGTGAGGGAGGGTGCAGCTGGCACTTCAGGAGCCTCAAGATGAGGATGCGAGTGCATGTGCGCATGCGTGCTCCTGCTCCCGTGTGCGCAGAGGCTAAAGGCTGCAGCAGAACAAAGAGTTGGGGGCTGGGCATCAGAGGGCCCCACGTGGAGGCAGCTGCCTGGGCAGCTTGCTGTAGTGTCTGGGCTCTGCTCGGCTCTGCATTCCGTCTCCTTCTCTCTCATGTTCACGCCATACAATGCTGCCCCCAGGCCTGAGCCTGCTCACAGTCACCACCCTGCTCACTGCCACAACCACGCATGCATCCCAACTCTCTGGCAGCATTCTTGACAAAGCACCTCTTCTCGCAGCATGATCTCATTGCACGGCCTTCTCAAGCCCCAGCCTGGCCTCCTGACAGGAGAGACAGAAGGCAGAAGGGTGGGAGAGGCGCCCATAGATGCAGCCAGTCACATGTGCACACACTGCTCAGCCATTCAGTTACAGTCATACACCACCGCCAGAGCCCACACACAGCTGTGAACACTTATAGGTCTCCATGCACTGAAACCCCTCCATTATTACAGACAGACTCACCAGATACATGTGTACATAATCAACACAGCCAGACATACCAGGCATGAGCATACACGAGTATGCAAACAGACAGACAGACAACGTACATACAGCGTGACATACAGTCACACACACAGAGATGCAGACCATGTACATACATACCCACACAGCCAGACACACCAGGCATAAGCATAAATGAACATACAAACACATAGACAGACATACATATAATGTACGCATGCATGACATACAGCTACACACAGACCATGTACATACATACCCACACAGCCAGAAATACCAGGCACAAATACACAGGGAGATGGTCTTGAACACACTTACAGCACTACACACTCACAATGCACACATGCATGATACACAGCCACACAATGCACATACTTCACATAAAGGCACACATGCATGCACAGCCATACACAAGTAGAGCCATATGTACCCAGTGTGGGGTTAAAGTCTGAGAGGCAAGGAAACTCAGAAAGGCACAGAAAGTCAAGGAAGATAGATATGGCCAAGAATAACGAGGAAGGGACAGCCAGCAGAGGCCCTTGGGGAGGAAGGACAGTGACACTGCCCAGGCAAGCTAGACAAAGTGGAGCCTAGGTAAATGGGAGACGACAGGGGGAAGAACAGCTGGGGTGCCACAGTCTCTGAGCACAGAGTGCCAGGACCAAGGCCTCTTGGGAGACTAGGAAAGCCATGTGTACCTGAAGGGCAGGTTTCATCTGGTAATGGACCAACTTATCCACAGAGCTAAGGGGGAGAGATGTGCCTTTTGGGTGGAAGGGAGAGGTCAGGAGATGTGTTGGGGACAAATACATGGAGAATGATAGCTGGAGAGTGGCATGTGTTGGTGTCCACCATGTCAAGTACCACCTGGGCATCTCAGCCCACACTGAGAGAGCCAGCCATCTGAGTTCCCAGAGGCAGGTGTGCAACAGGGCAGCAAGCCTCCAAGACCACAGCTCTGAGCCAGGCAAGATGGCTGAGAGATCAACCTTGTGCCCAACAGGCCCCTCATCCCTTGACAGGAACCAGTGGTTGAGCTCCCTTAAGACTGGCCTCTGGTCTCTCAAGCAGGGATGCCCTAACTTCTTGAAGACACACCTAGGGAAGCTGGTGAGTCAGAGCTGTTGGTTCGGACAGGTCTGACTCCTAACGAGGGAATATTCCATTTCTGCCAAGGAACAGACATGCTGCATCACCAGCTGCCAAAGGAGGGAGTACATGGACAAAGGAGTACATGGACGGACACTTTGCCTTAGGCCCAGCACAGGAAGGGGTGTTGTGAACTGTGTGACCTTGCCCAGCTTTGACACAGACAGAGGGAGAACAAACCCAAGTTTCAGAATCGATGCTGAAATGGCTCTTGGAAAGTGCAGCATCCTGCTGCTGTGCCAAGTGAAAGAATGCCTGGATCCTAGACAGGAGTCAGCTGAGATGGAGTAGGCAAAGCCCTCAGAAGAGGCTGGAGTCCTAGGCCCAGCTGGATCGTTTGTGAGCTGTGGGACCACAGACAAGCCACAAGACTTCTCTGAACTTCAGTGTCCTCATCCATAAATGTAGATAATATTCTGTGCCTCACAAAGCTGAGGTTTTCAGCACTTTTCTATTGTATGAGACATTAGGAGGGGTTGAAGAGACCCAGAGGTCAGGTCTCACAGGGTAGGAAGCCTTCCCCTGTACCAAGGACTAGTTCTGGCTTCCAGGATGCCCATCTCCCATTGGCCTTGTTTCTCTTTGCCTACATAATCTTTCTTGACTTTGCCTACTATCTACCTACCTACCTACCTACCTACCTACCTACCTACCTACCTACCTACCTATCTATCTATCTATCTATCTATCTATCTATCTATCTATCTATCTATCTATCTGTATGAGGGAGATGGAACCCGGGTCTCATATATGCTAGATGTCCTGGTTAGTCTTCTGTCAACTTGACATAGGTGGGGTCATCTGGGAAGACAGAACTGCACTTGAGAATATGCCTCCATCAGATTGGCCTCTGGCGAGTCTGTGGGACATTTTCCTGACTAATGATTGATGTGGGAAGGCCCAGGTCACTGTGGATGGTGCCATCCCCAGGCAGGTGGTCCTGGAATGCATAAATAAGCCAACTGAGCAAGTCATGAGAAGCAAGCCATGAGAAGCAAGCCAATATGTAGCATTGCTCCATGGCCTTTGCTTTCATTCCTGCCTCGAGGTTCCTGCTTTTAGTCAGCTCTGACTTTCCTTCCTGATGGCATAGGGTTATCTGTAGATGGAAATAAATCCTTTACTCTCCACATTGCTTTTGATCATGGTAAGTTATCACAGCAATAAAAAACAGCAAAGACACTAGACAAGCATCTTACCACCATGCCATGCCCCAGTGGTCTCCTTAGAGACCTGCCAGTGGCCCCTATGTCCACACTGATCTCTGGCCCAAGCAATTTGTTCCTTGTGCTAGCAGAGATAGGATGTCATAGCCTGGGATTTTAGCCATGTTTCCATTACCCTCAGGACAGAGAACACAACCTTTAAGACAGGGCCTACATGATTCAGCTACCATTGACTTCACCAGCCTCCCTCTGGCCCTGTGCTCTTGCCTCTAGGTTTCAGAACTACCATCCTCGTTTTAATTCGGACACAAAGCTCTGTCCTGTTCCCACTCAAGGACCTTTGCATAGAAGGCTCCTTTCACCTGTGAAGGAACTGTCACCTATTCAACTCTTTCTCAACTTTGGGAAGCTTCCCTTGACCCAGCCTGGTCTGCGTCTTCCAACCCTCTCCTACACTCTTCCTTCATAGCACTTAGCACAGCCTGAACCTGCAGACACTTCAACATGCCTGTACATCTGCATGTGCATGCATGTGCGCTCCCCCTACATTACAGTCACCTGCCCACTTATTCTGAATCAATAAAGAGTATTAGTATCATCCTGACCCCACACTCTGCGCTTTATGTGTTTCTAGAACTTACCATGACCCCTGCAAGACAAGTCTCACTATCATTCCTACTTTCCCAAGGAAGTCAAACTGAGGCCTAGAGATCATACGCTCAGCAAGGGCACCCCGATAGTTGTTTGTCTGCGTTTTTTAAAGTCCAAATGTACCCGCTGCCTAAACATATCTATGGGGCAGGTGCAAAAGTGGATCATTAAGAAAGCAAACAAATAGAAAAATTGAGATGGGGGTCCAGCTTTTTTGCCCAGCTTGCCCCCAAGCCCCAGTAACTATAATGTGTTTCCTTCAAACCAGAATGCAGGCTAGTACCTTCCAGACCTCTGTAAACGCGGACTCAGGAGTCGCATGCCATGCCCAAGTCTCAATAGACAATGTTTTGCAGAAGATTTTTTTTTTAAAGAAATGCTAGATTGACAGGTTCCGTTTCATTTTTCTTTAAGTGGGTTTTGAAAGAATGAGTAAATAAATGAATGAATGAGTGAATGAAAGAGTGAATGGTGGGAAAGGATCACTATGCATGCTAGCTCTGTAGTACCAACCTGACTACGTATAACTCAGTGACCAGGAAAACCTCTCCTGCCTCCCTGAACCTCAGTGTCCTCACTGGTGCAATTGGATAGATAACATAAGGCATCCACCAAGCACCTGCCGCAATGATGGCATGTGAAGATGCTTGCCCTGCCTCCAGGTCAGTGCCTAGGCTGGGGTGTAGCGAATCTGAGAGTACTACCCCTCTGCTGGGAGACACACAGGGCTGAGCCCTATTTGTAAGCCACGGGGCTAATGGCTCAGCCACTCACCCTCAGAGGCTTGTACCACCCCTATACCAACGGAGGCTCTTCCTGCCCTTCTGCTTCCACCTGTCGAGCCCCAGACAGGTAGGTACTTACCGGCAGACTTGGGGGTGAACTTGTCTCGATTTGCAGCACACACAGCCAAGAGTCTGTAGCCTAGGTCCAGGTCAAACCCTTGCTGGGCAGCCACACGGCTGACAACCTGGCAGCAGGAAACGAGGAAATCCAGGGTGAGTTATCATTCCCTCAGAGCTCTGAGCCTAAGTAGGTACACATACCCACAACAATAATGAAGCAGGTGAAGGCACCAGGCTTCGGTAGGGTCAAAGGCCAGATGGAGTCAGGACTCTAGTAGGTCTCTTTTAATGGCTTGAATGATGACCTAGCTAGCCATTTGCTTGAGATGTAGTACCACCTTCGCTAGAGTGGCTCCAGCTAGGTGCTCTGCATCACCCTACAGCTGTTCACCTTACTTCCCAACTCCTATCTCCAGGATGCTTCTCTTCTCACAGCCTCCCCTCAACTATGTCTGGCCTTCTGTTCCTACCTCTGCAGGTACTCACTACCTCTGCTGCTCCCAGGCATCAGCACATTTTGGGGTATCTCCTGGAGATGTCCTGTATCCCCTACTATCCTGCATCAACAGCCATACCCTGAGAAGCAGGGCCCTGGGACTTGCTGCTCTTCCAACCATTTACAGGTAGAGTTGCCTACAGTATGTCAAAGACCCCTGGACCAGGTGGACACCTGGTTCTGTAGATCATCACACCTGAGCCTAGAAATGCAGAACCCTGTATTCTGGAGATCAGTCTGGGGTCTGACTCAGCACTAGGCCTTTAGAGTAAGCCCCTAAATCTTACGCATCAGGAGAGATAGGTGCCTCCTTGGGGTACTGTGTGGAGCTGGGGTGCCCCAAGGACCAAAGAGACCCCCCCCAGAGGCTCCTGTATCTGATTCTGTCCCAAGAAGACCTACCCCTAGGTGACCTGCTGCTTCCAGATTTGTACTCCCATCTCATTAACAAAGGCAAGACCATGCTTCCTTGTTAAGGGGGGAGGAGCTTAGAAAAGGCACTCCCACAGGAGAGCAGCTGAGGAGGCCATGGCTGAGCAGGAGGACGAAGCTTCCAGCTGCTGGGAAAGGGAGGCTGAGTCCTTAAGTCTCTGGGGTCTGCCCTACTTGGATGCTGTTGAGGGGCCTCAGGCTGCAGGGGGTTTAGCCTGGCATCCAGGGCCATCACGATAGCACCCCACTCAGGGTGGGAGAGGGCTCACAAGGGTTCTAATGGCTGAAAGGGAGAATCCTTTCAACCAAGCCTGTGAGGCCAGCTCTCCTTCTCCTCTCCCTCCGCATCCTGTTCTCCCTTTCTTTGGAAGGGTATCAGTGTGTAGCCTAATCTGGCTTCCAACTTGTGATCCTCCTGAGTGCTGAGACTGCAGATGTACCACCGTGCCTGGCTCCATCTCCTCTTTTAAACAGAAGGGACACGGAAGGTCAGATGGAGTGTAACAGAATGAGGGAGGAACCAGCAGAGCGCCTTTTCCCAGGACCTGCCAGACCAGAGCTCTGGACCCTCTGTCCTGGAAAACCTCTGTATGCCCAAAGCCAGCTAGGATGGGAGCTAATTTCACTTTGGGATGTTTGCTCGCTTTCTAATGCAAAGAGAATCCCTCTATGCTTCCCACACTCTTTCCCACATGCTTCCTGGCTCTATGTCTTTCACCCTGTAGAGTGGCGCTTCCTCACTGTCTGCCTCAGGCCGGATCCCTAATACAGTCTGGCCTGTGGAGGTTTTCAAGTTTCTAGTTAGGGACTCTGAGGAGCGGGGAAGGTTCTAGACTTTCTGAGCTGCAGCTTAGATGTCGCCTGTGGCGTCTTCCATTTCTGGAACAACAGCCTAGGGGGCATCATGGAGCTCAACCATGGAGTCACTGTGTTTGGACTGGTGCAATGCTAGGGTTTGCTGGGGAACACTTGTCAATCATAGCATCCTGAGAACTTGATTCCCAAGGCACAAGAGTGTAGTATGTGTGTGTGTGGTCCAGGTAGTCTGGCCAACACAGGGTTAAAGCCATAGCTCTTCACCTCCAGGTCTGCTACTGGCCAGTCTTGTTGCACTGGTTTAGAAAACCAATTCTAGCTGAGTTGAGCAAGAGAGGCCCAGGGTCAGGAATAGAAGGAGCATAAGGACTTCAGGTCATTGAGACAGTGGGTCTGCTGTGGCCAAGTCTGGCATGCTTTGGGCTCAAGTTATCTTTTACTGAGAAAGAAAGGGGTGTTGCTTGAGATCATACAGCAAAGGTATGACAGAGCAAGCAAACCAGAGCCTGTGACACTAAAAAGCCTCACGTGGTGCCCAGCCCTTGGCGGAGTCTGAGCCCCCAAGAAGGTCTCATAAGGTAGGGTCCTCTTGGCCATTGGTAAGGCGTATAGGTAAACTGCGCAGATTATATCTCAGAGAGGCCTGTGGTTGGCCTAGACTGAATACATGCTAGAAACCAGCTCATCTAAGGCCATCCTTCTGCTAGGCCTAGCTGGCAGGTACCTTGAGGGGGCACCCAGTAGGGTGTTTAGTTTCAATATTTCAAAGGGTGAAAATATTGTCCCAGAGACAAGACTTGCCTACAGGATCACACGGTCCTGGTGTGGCAGCTGCTTCTCTGAACTTAGGTATGAATGAATCTGGGGTGTGCATGTGCCCTTCACAGTCATCTCCCTTTGCTTGCTCAAGTGACTACCTAATCCCTGGGCCTTAGTTCCTTCACCTGTGAAATGGGTACGGATGTTTTTATGACTAGTGGATTGGAGTGAGTCCAGACAGGCCTCCAGGGGTTGGTTTAGGTGGCCCGTGGCCCAGAGATTCACATTTGAATTGACTCTGGGCAGCTTAGAAGTTGGTGGGAAAACAAACAAGCAATAAACAAACACAACACAAAACAAACAAACAAACAAAACACCTAAAAATCAAAACCAAAAACAACAAGAAAAACCCCTCCATGTCCATTTGTTCTCTGCAGCTGAGTGGTTTTTAATTTATATCCTCAAAGTAAGCCGATCTGGAGGAATTTGGAACTAGCTACCAGAGGTCATTGAGGGAACTGTGTCAACCTGCAGGCTTAGCTACCTCTGACTAGGGAGGGCCCCAAGCCTGCAGTGCGCGTGTGCATGTGCGTGTGTGCATGTGTATGTATGTGTGTGCATGTGTATGTGTGTGTGTGTGCGCGTGCGTGTGTGTGTGCGTGCGTGTGTGTGCCCATGCGTGTACGTGCGCATGTGCGCGTGTGTATGTATGTGTGTGTATGTGTGTGTGCGTGTGTATGTGTGTGTGTGCGTGTGTATGTGTGTGTGTGCGTGTGTATGTGTGTGCGCGTGTGCATGTGTATATATGTGTGTGCGTGTGTATGTGTGTGTGCGCGCGCGTGTGCATGTGTGCGTGTGTATGTATGTGTGTGTGCGTGTATGTGCATGCGTGTGTGGATGTGTATGTATGCGTGTGTATGTGTGTGTGTGCGCGTGTGTATATATGTGTGTGTATGTATGTGTATGTGCGTGCATGCGCGTGTGCATGTGTATGTATGTGTGTGTGCATGTGCGCGTGTGTATGTATGTGTGTATGTATGTGTGTGTGTATGTGTGTGGGTGTGTGTGCATGCGCATGTGGATGTGTATGTATGTGTGTGTATGTGTGTGTGCACGCGTGTATATATGTGTGTGTATATGTGTGTGTGTGTGTGTGTGCGCGCGCGCGCGCGCGCGCGTGCGTGTGTGCTGGGGAGGGTTTATCCTCCCTGCCCTGCATTGGTCTCTTCTTGCAGGAAGCACTGGGGTGAAGAGGGTAACTTCCTTCCCTGCCTCCCTGGAAGGGTCTTCTCTAGATACCGTGAAGATGGAGACCTGAAAAACAGACTGGATACCAAGGTCACCTTCTGTGACCTTCCCCTCTGCAATTCCCACCTGCAGCAGGCTCTCCTGAGCTCATAGGCCTGTGCAGCTGTAGCCATGTTTGGGGGGGGCGTGGAGGGGCTTTCAAGGGCTCCCTTTGGCTGGGAGGCAGGCTGGAGGGCAGGGGTAAGCACGTGCTTTATCGTGGGGAGGTGGCTCCAGGGAACTGACACTGAACCTCTGTCCACAGTGTCCTCTGCCTGGAAAGAGACATCTCTACTCAGGAACATCTCAAGGGGTCCTCCTGCGGGAGGTCCCTCCTGCAGGAAGCCGTGCGTTGCTGCTTATTCCTAGGATGGACCCCCCCCCCAACCCAACACATACACAAAGCCCTGCACTGCTGTTCACTTGCAGGACAGACCCCCACAACTACTCCGTACTTGGGCACAGCTCTCAGTCTCCTGCTTTTTTGCCACCCAGAACCTGTCCAGCTGACACCTAGGCTTTGTTCTCCTAGTCTGTGGGTCCTTCCCCAGGAATAAGACCTTCTGAGTTCTTACTGGGTTTCATGGTTCCCTTGGTGGCTCGCAGCAGGGACTTGGTAAATATGTCTGCTGAACGACTAAATGAACGACGAGCAAGGCAGGTTTAGCCCCTGGTCCATCCAGGCTGGCCAGGGCTCCCTTGGGTCCATAATGTAGACAGGGCCCAAGCTTGGGGCAGTATGCTGGGGTAGCGTATTAGTTTGTTTAGCAACATACTGCGCATGGCCCCAGACTCTCTTCCCACTATAGTTACAGGAAACTGGGGTGGGAACTGTGGCCTGGGCAACATCTGGCCCTCTCCATGGGGCTTAGGCCAGACCCAGATCCTGCAAAGAGGATTAGGCAGCTGGGTGGAGAGGGGAGCTGGGGGGGGGGGGGGGGGGGGGGGGGGGGGGGGGGGGGGCTGAAGGATAAGAAAGACAGGGCTGTGCAGGTGGCTTGAGTGAGACAGATGCGGCCAGCTTCTGATAGACTGAGCCCTGGGAGGCTCTGGGCCATGTTTTAGGTGGGCTGGGACACTCCCTTTAGGTTCACATGGGCTCAGCTAGAGACTGAGATGCTTTAAGACCAGGTGGCATGGCAGTCAGTTCTGAGTCTTTGTGTCTTCCTCTGTAAAACAGGCCGCTTGAAGGACAGGTGGATTCTGCGAGGTGGCATGTGCCACGGGCATCTCAGCCTTTCTCAGAACAAGATATCCTAATGTGGTCACCCTGTCTCCTCTTCTAAGCCAGAGCTAAGCTGGGCTCTTTGTCCCCCTCCTTTCTGAAGCTCCTCAGGAGACACCGCTCCTGCCTGGCCATGTATCTCCAGCCTATATTCCACACTCAGGACATGCAGGCTCTACACGGTGTGATCCATGCTCCCTTCCGAGCCCACTCCAGGCCTTCTGAGAGACTGTCCTAATGCAAGCCACATGGCTGGGGGACACTTAAAAGCTACAGAAGACTCCTGGTTTCTTTCTAGCCTCAGGCTTGGGCAGGTTCAAGATCCTGCCTAGTCTGGATCCTAGAACCCTACCCAGTCCTATGGACACCAAGGGCCTTTGCAAATGCTGCTTTGGGGTCCAGGAATGCTCTGGCTGTGCTCAGCAGCCTGGGAAGCTGTGCCATATGTGGGAGCGGCTTTGCATGACTAGCCCCGCCTCCCAGCAGGCAAAGACCCATACCCGCTCTTGTCACCTGTACTGTTATTCGCAGACATTTCTTCACATTGCTGCCCCTTACTAAGAAATCAAGCTTAAGAAAGTTTTATTTATCTTGGGGGTATCCAGGATTTGACAGAGGAGATCAGAGGGGATCACACATGGTAAATGAGGGATCAATCAAGGTCTGTTTGTCCAGATGGATGAATATAACAGGGGCTCTATACATGCTCTTGAGTTGACAGATAGACAACCAGAGCGGAGCTCAATAAATATTCAGTCAATAAAGGAATAAATAGCTGTGGAAAAGGAAGGCAGAGTCCTTCGAGCTCCCCTGCCTCTGAGAGAGCACTGGTCCCCACGGTGTGCTTCTCATCAAGTGTGAGGAAGCCGCACATCCCATGAAACTGTCTCCATATCAGACCCGGCAGTGGGGCGGGGGTATGCACCTGGAGGGCCAGCTTGCAGCATGGGCAGCTATTCCCCCAGCATTTGGAGCCCACAGAAAGGTATGTGGACAGGACTTCTGGTCCTGCATCCATGCTTCCCAGAATGCCTCTGGAGGCTGGGAGGAGGTAAAGACTCACCGTCAGGCAGCCCATGAGGCTCTGCTCAAAGGGCCGCTGGAAGGCTCGAGGGTCTCCGCACCAATCCAGCAGCTCTGTAGCAGCATTGTGGAAGTTGGCGGGGTTCTGTAAGTGCTGTGGAGAAAAAAAGAGAAAGGCTTGAGTCTGCAAGAAGAGGCCAGGGAACAGAGGACCTCAGGACTAGCCAGAAAGGAGGCACGCAGAAAGGAGCAGAAGGCAGGCTGGATTCTCCAGCTATCTCAGACACCCTCTATGCAAAGCCTGGCCCATGGCAGCAGGATGAAGCCAGCAACCCATTTCAAGGATGAGAGAATCAGGCCTAGTAAAGGCCAGAGCCATCAGACATCCAAGTGCTCTGTGGATGCAGGTGGCTGGGGAGGGGTCCCAGAGGGGTTTGGAAGGTGGTACCCAGTGTCTATACTTGAGACCAGCAGGCTCTGGAGGTGCCTTCCTAACAACTCACCCCTTCTCACCCTCTTTACTCCAGCTCAGGCCCTCCCTGTGTGTGCAGGAGGAGGAGGATACCCTGGGAAGGGAGACTTGGCATACAGTGTCTGGATCATCATGCTGTCTATAGTACGGTGCATGTGGCTTTAGTGCTCTTAGCTTCAAAGCTCCTCCAGCTCCTGAGGCCTTGATCTGAGCCCTTTTGGAGCCTCTTCCTCCTGCCTCACACATAGGAAAGTCAGAATCCTGGGGCTTTCAGAGTTATTTCAGGCCCCAGGCTGCCAGTATGGAGGAGTTGAAAAGAGCTCACTTCATCCTTAACACTGACCCTCAGCTTCCTGGGTCCTTGTCATTTGGCACTGGGACCAGACCAGGACCATGGGACAAGTTAGAGTCACAGCTGTGATTTGGCCTAGTGGTAAGTATGACCCCAGAGGGTATCATGTAGAAACCAGATGCAGACACACAGGATGCTAGCAGCTCCAGGCCCTGTGGTATTGGTGAGACAGCAGGATCTCACTGGCCTAGATGGGCCCTGTAACTCACCTGTGGCATGAGTCACTTCACAGCCAGGGCAGAGTGGGCCTTGGAGCTGGCACCCCAGAATGAGGCTGTGGGAGCCCTTCTGGGATCAGGGCTCTGGGATCACTCTGCCTGTGCCCCTTATTAATCTAGGACAGTCCTTTTCACTTCTCCCAGCCTCAGCCATCCATCTGTAAGTTGGGAACGGGAGACTCCCATGTGGTCATGGGAATTTTGGTTCCTTGTGCTGCTTATCAGAGTATGGTTCATGGAAGGAAATGCTTACAGTGAGAAGAAAGTGAACTCAATAAGATCACCCCTCTCCATGAAGGAGAGAAACAGAGGGAGAAAAAGGCCAACTGAGCAGTAACAGCCTGGGTCCCTGGGGTCAGGTGACAATTAAACAAGACCAGGCTGGGCTTATGTGGTCCAGGCGGAGCACCTGACAGGTGGTGTGGCTCCACATGCAGATGCCCTTGGCTCAGGGTTAGGGTTAGGTCTCAGAGGTTCCCCATCTTCTCTGTAGGAGCCCAGCTGTGTGAGGCTCTCGGGCTTGGCTCTCTAAAGCCACAGCTCCTTCTACAAGATCACCAAAACAGGAGGAGCCACTGCATCCATAGCCACGCCCTTGGGGAGGGTGGCTGCCTGGCTTTGCTTCTGCTTCTGGCGTTCACTTCTAAATCTGCCTTTCAGAGGCCCCAGGGAGCACTGGGGCTCTGATGGAGCATTGCAGCTCAGCAGCTCCTTCTGGCTTGCACTCCTCCTGACAACCAGGTGTTTCATTTATTTATGCGATGCCCGCAACCAATCAGCAGTGTCAGCAAGCTCCGAACCTACTCTCAGGTGGTTGTATCAATGCTCTTTGGAGATCTGAGCCTCTGAGTGGCCTCTGAGGAGGCCTGGTCTTGTTCAGACCCTATTTGTGCACGAGCTGTCTGTCACTTGCCAGCTTCCTCTCCATTCACAGCTGGCTCATTATGGGATGCCTCTCACAGAGGAGGTAAACAGTAGCATCCTCTTAATGCTATTGCCTGGCTCTCTGTGGCCTCAGGCGAGGCCCTTCTCTCTGTGCGTTCGTCTCAGCCTCATTACAGCTTAAGCACATAGAGACCGTGTTTTGATGACACACAAAGTGCCTACCTGGCCCGAACCCCACCGCAGCCACTGAGTCACACAGCCCTGAGGACATTACTGAATCTCAGAGCTCTCATTTGTGCAATGGGGGTCGGGGAGAGTAAGGTGGGGGCGTGTAGGGCTGTGGCCAAGTGTAGAAGTGTGGGAGAAGCCTGTTACTGAGCGGGGACACATGGGGCTGCTGGCAACTGGTGCTTCCCATGCAGGGGCCTCGCTTTTCATATGAACCTCTAGACTCTAGAATCTAGAAGATAGAAACAACTTCCTAGGCACACCTGACCTCTAGACTGGCACAGGATCAAGTCTGAAAGGAGTGATGGGTGGGTATCTGATTATCCTAATGACAACTTCTCTACTGAGGTCAGCCACCTAGCCACTTTACAAGGGACCCCAGTGGCCCGGGGAGGGAAAGGGGCCAGGTGAAGGTTATGATGAACACCCTGTAGTAGGGACACATCTGGAACCGTTGGCAGAGGTTCCACCCTGTTGCTGGTACTAGACACCAATGGCCCATTTCCCATCAGAAAGCCCTCCCCCACCCCAAATTCCTCAGGGGACTGGAGCTATACACATGATTCCTGAGTGTGTGGGCAGGAAGTGGGCATAACAATGCTCCAACTGGGGCTGGCTCCCCAAGAGGTGATGGATTCATTTTATCAATCCAACTGCCCACCAGTCCTTCTGTGGGATGATAGACACATGGATGAATCATAGACACATTCATCTATGTGTCTATCCACCCATCCAGAACAAATCCATCCACCTGCCCATCTGCCCATTCAAGCATTCATCACTTTATCCCTTATCCATCCACTCATCCATCTGTCCACTCATCTAGAAGCCAATTTATCCAGCCAGTCACCCATTCATCCATCTACCTATCTATCATCTATACATACCTACTCACCTAACTCTCCAGCTGTCTGTCCATCCATCCACTCACCCACCCTCCTCTGCACCCATCTGAAATACTATGGCCCCACCCTGGATGGACGGAGCACCATGTAGGACATTGTGGACTTTGAGATCCTCATGCCTCAGCTCAAGAGGAGAGCAGGATAAGTGGGGTTACTGGGTGACCAGAAAGGCCCTGAGCTCAGGCTCAGGGTGTGCTGATGCTCCAAAGTCAGCCTAGGGCCTGGGGAGCTTTCTGGGCACTATGAACTGATTCACAGTACAGAGTTCTCCCTTTGGCACTAAGGATCTCATCTTGTGAAGAGGAAGCCTTGGTTCTCCCAGCACCTAGAAGCTAAAGAAGGGGGCAGCCAACCAAGAGAGCTGCAGAGAAGGGCTCTATGGTGCTATGGTGTCCTGGTCATGTGTAGGGGTACCTAGTGAGGGGTTCCCTACTTCACAACAACCCGTGACAGGGGTGCTGGAGATGAACTGCTGCTGGGGTTCTGAGTGTGGCCAAGCTGGGGAACCACCCACAGTTTCCCTAGGATGAAGTTTCCCTAGCACCACTGAAGCAGCATTCCCTCTCTGTACTTCAGTTTCCTTTTCTGTAAAGATTCTCAGAACCTTTCCCTTTCTTGTAACTTTTGGACACAGGGCCTCATGCAGCTCATGCTGGCCTCAAATTCACTGTGTGACTAGAGATTATCTGGAACTACAATCTGGAACTCCCGATCTTCCTGCTTCCATATACCTACTGCTTGGGGTCACAGAAGTGTGTCAACCATGCCAGGCCTTTTCTATTTACTGTTAGCAAGCAGTTGGAGCAGGGGCCCAGAGAATAGGTCTGGGGAGGGAGTTGGTAGAAGGTGGACCATGGTGTCGGGCACCTCACCGGGACTCCAAGCATGGAAGCAAAACCCAGAGAAGGCAGGACACTGGTCCAAAGTCGCTCAGCTGGGTGGGAATGAGGCACGGCTGGCATTCATATGCATGTAACTCTAGAGTTAGCTGCCACCCAGGGACCATCCTGCTGCAGCACAGACCTACTCCCTGCCTGTCCCGCCCACCTTGCCAGCTGCCCACACCCACCTGCTTGATGCACTGCAGACGGTCATTGGTCTGCTGGATGTGCCTGTCCATAGAATTCATTCTGGCCGTTTCGCTGGGTCCTACCCGAGAGCCATGAACGTGGTCCAGCCTGAAGGAGAGAGGAAAGAGGGTGTCACTGAGTGAGGTACACCTGACAACCGAGCACAGCTTCCCAGCTACCCTCCCATTTCCACACTGGCAGTCCTGCCCTAGAGGGGCCCTGAGTGACCAGCTTTATCTTAAGAGGTTTCCAGCAAGAAAGTAAAAGTGTGATCTGTGCTTGTATTTATTTCTCCCATCCTGTCCTGTCCCTCCTTTCACTGTCTTGATACCTGCCAAATATTAATACTCTCTGACACCCAGCTCCTTGTCCATCATTTCTGTATCATTTCAATGTTTATTGATGCCCTGGATAGTTTTATATCGACTTGATACAAGCTAAAGTCATTCGAGAGAAGGAAACCTCAATTGAAAAAAAAAAATACCTCCATAAGATCTAGCTGTAGGGGGCTGGAGAGATGGCTCAGTGGTTAAAAGTGCTGACTGTTCTTCCAGAGGAACCAGGTTCAATTCTCAGCACCCACACAGCAGCTCACAACTGTCTAACTTCAAGATCTGACACACCCACGCAGACATACGTGCAGGCAAAACATCAATGCACACAAAATAAAAATACATTGAAAAGAAAAAGATCGGATTATAGACAGAAGAGTCTGTGGGTATTATTTTCTTAGTTGGTGACTGATAGGGAAGGGCCCAGCCCATTGTGGGTGTAGGGATGTGGGGATGGTTGGACCAATTCTCTTAGTCAGGTTTCTATCACTGTGATGAAACATAGTGACCAAAAGCAACCTGGGCTGGTGGTCCTGGGTTCTGTAAGAAAGCAGGATGAACAAGTCATGAAGAGCAATCCAGTAAGTAAGCAGCTCCCTTCACTGTGCCTGTGTCAGCCCTCCCCCACCCCTGTTTGATTTCATACCTTGGCTTCCCTCAATGGGCTGTGACTCAGTGTAGTAAGCTAAATAAACCCTTTCCTCCCCAGGTTGCTTTTGGTCACGGTGCTTCATCACAGTGATAGTAACCTGACTAAGAGAATTGGTCCAGCCATCCCCACATCCCTACACCCATTCCCACACTCTGAGTTTCCATCTGCTGAATCCTGTGCTTCTGCTTGCCTGGAAACCCTGCAAGATCCCCAGTTCTGGGGCCAGCCGTCCGCTTGTGAAAATGACACGGTCTAGGAACTCTTGGTGTGTGTGTGTGCATAGTCGCAGCATTGGGAAGGCTGAGGCAGAAGAATCATCAGTTTTGGAGAGACTCTGTCTCAAACTCTAGGTCACCTACCAGCTAATGGTCAAGTGCTGGCTCAGGCCCAGGGCACTGACAGATACTGCAATATTCCCACATTGTAGGCAAGGAAACTATGACTCCGATTACAGTTGATCCTGTAAGAGCCAGGGCATAATCCTGGGTTTCCTGTTCTAACCTATGAGACAGGTTCTGGGGCATGCCTAGGGGGTCCCTGCTGGGGGACAGGAGGGGAGCAGAACACCCTGGCATCTTCAAGCAGAGGATGTTTCCTCCCAGGCACACTTGCAGAGAGCCTCGGCTAGCATTCTAGTGACAAAGGAAGGCTCTTGCGGCCAGAGATAAATCACAGGGAAGGCAGAGACAAGGGGCGGCCCAGAGAGAAGTGGGCCAATGGTACACCATTGGACAGGTTATCTTGATTCTTGGCAATATCTGAGGGTCTCTGAATGATCATCCTGCTCTAAACATGGGCAAATAATGGCAGCCAGGATTCCTGTAAAGTGTGTGTTTTCTAAGGCTGGAGGGGTGGCTCAATGGTTAAGAACATTTGCTGTTCTTGCGAAGGACCTGGGTTTGGTTCTTAACACTCATGTGATAGCTCACAACTACCTATAACTTCAGTTTTATGAGATCAGACACCCTCTTCTGGCTTCCTCAGGTATTTGGTGTGCATGTGGTGTATATATATTTATATATTCAGTCAAACACTCATACATATATGCGGTGTGTGTATGTGTGTGTGTGTGTGTGTGTGTGTGTGTGAAAGAGAGAGAAGCAGGGAGACACACAGAGACAGAGAGACTTCTAAAGCTGGCTAGGACGAGGATAGTGAGCCAAAAGAACCCAGAAAGTCATGCTTGCACATATCGATAACTTCAGTAGCCTAAGGATGTTCTACCCGCCCACAGAAGCTTCTAGCAAGTATGAGGAGCTTGCACATCCAGGTCAGCTTAGTGACTGTCTGGGGACCCAGAAAGGAAGCACAAAGAAACCCCAGGCCTGGGATAACCAGCACCCAGTTCAGAGGCTGTAACCAACCAGGAATAGACCTCCATGGCCATACCAGCCAGCAGGGGACACTCTAGACAAACCACAGCATCCTGAGGGCCAGATGCCAACTCCAGACTCTCAAGTCTTCTGGGCACCTCTTCCCCATCATTCTAAAAGCTCAGAGGTGTCCTGAGCTCGAAAAGCCAGGAGGGCCTTGTGCAGTCATCCCTGGCTTCAAAGCTTCAGTTTCCCCAATGGAGAGGAGGCAAGGGTCCCCTGTGGCTCCACCAAGTTCTGCCTCGAAGCAGGATCTTTCACTTAGGAAGGCCACACCACTTAGGACCAGGGACCCAGAGAGGCCTTGCTTGACACATGTTTGCACATATTGACAACTTTGGTAGCCTAAGGATGCTCTGCCCACCCATGGATGCTTCTAGCAAGTATGAGGAGCTTGCACATCCCTGGTCAGCAACCTTTGGGCCCCAAGACTGCTTTTCCCTATGGGTCCTGTTAAGACCCCAAGCCTTACTTCAGGAGGCAAATAGCAAAGAGACAGACGGTACCATTCTAGATCAGGCTAGCCTTCAAAGGGTCTCTGGATTCAAAGATCTTCAGGATACCAGTAGGCAAAGTTGTTCCCAACCTGACAGTCCACTTGACTTTGTTTTGGGGAACCCAAAACCCATAATGATTTTGTCCAAGATGACACACTCGGTCTGTATCTGTCCAGGTCTGGGCTCCATCTTATGGAATCAAGACGTGATCTGGCTGGGCTTTCAACACTTGTGAGACTCATAGGACATCAGAGAGATAACTATCAGGAGACATTACAGACCACAGGGACAACAGAAGGGTCCCTGATCCTCCCACAAAAATACAGTCTCATTGTTGTTCAGACTGGTTTCAAATTCATGGGAATCCTCCTGCTTCAGTGCTGGTATTACAGTTACCTAGCTGTCATATATTCTATTTATAAAATAAAGTATCTGGCTGAAGAAAGAGGCCCATATAGATAAGGTGACATGCAATACACTCTTTTTTTTTTTTCTTTTTCCCAGATAGGGACTTTGTATGTAGCCCAGGTTGGCCTTGAATACATGAAACTCTTGTTTGAGCTTCTTGAGCCATTATACTTAGCTGAGGTGTCACTTTTGAAACTGCTTGTATCAATGGAGAGGAATGGGGTCAATAACACAGGACTGAACAGAGATGGTGGGTCTGAATTCCACACTGAAAGGGGCAAGGACTTGAAAGCTAAGGGTCCAGGATCTGAGGAGAGATTAGCACCAGGTAAGAAAAAAAAAGGGGGGGACATGAAGGGGACAGTCTGGCTTCTGTACACACTGTTTTCACTGGCAGCCGGATTCTGAGGCATAGCTGATTTTTCTCAATTTTTAAAGCCTTTGAGAGGTGAAAATGCAAGGAGGCCACTCGCTGGGCTAAGCTAGAAACCTCCGCCTTTCTAACCATTAGCATGCTGTTCTTCCCATATTCCCTCAAGACTGGTGGCCACAGTCTCCTGCATATTCCTATCTCAAGCCATGACTGGGTCCCAAAAGAAGTCCTTGTTCCCATTCAACCTGTCCAAAGCCAGTGGTTTGCAAGGTCACCCAGAACCCCAGCACAGCACCCTGTTATCAGGAAGTGGCGAGCCGTTGGCGGCCAGCAGAGGTCGCCCCACTGCCACAGAAGCACCACTCAGCTGTGTTTGCCTCCAGGTGGTTTTAGACATCCTTACAAAATCATCAGTGGAAGCTGCTCGAGCACCCAGGCAGGTCCGGGCTCTCTACCAACTGAGAGCCTGGTACCAGCGCCTGGGAGCCTTTTCCACTCTGCCACCCTCCGAATGAGCGTGGACTCCTTCAGGGACCTTGACATTGGTCCTGCCATCTCTGTCCTTGCAAGTCTTTCTAGTTAGCCTGGGGTAGGGGTTGGGGGTGGTGTCTACAGTGAGTGCCTGCTCTGTCACCCTCCCACTGTGCGAACAGGGCAAGAAGCTGGGCCTCAGTTTGTCTATCTGTAAAATGAAGGCCTGGACAAGCCGTCCTCTGGCAGCTTGCCAAACCCCAGCATCCGAGGTCTCCAGCTGCCTGGAAACTCCACCTCAGTAGGAGCAGCGCATTCAACTTTAAAATTCAAAGGTTCTTCCCAAGCTGTGGAGCCTGCAGCCTGGAAAACTCCATGAAAGCCACTCCCAGCACTCCACCAACCCCCTGCCAGATGGCCCAACGCCCCAGGCACGGCCTCTCTTGAAGCTATGCCTGACCAGAGTTCATCACATGTATGGAAGTTTTTAGGTGACGACATGGTAGTCAGACTGAGTCTTCCCGATTTCCAGGGGTGGCCGTGCGGGGAGAAGTTTCTGTTGACAGTAAGTCATCTCCTGGCAACGCTCAGGTCAGGTTTGGCCCGTGTACTTAAAGCTTCTTGGAGAATGAACTGCAGAGAGCTGAGGGGGACTAAGAAGCCAAGCTCTTCAACTATGCCAGTGGCAGAAAAGAGTGGACAGAGGTCTCAAATAGGCAAGAACCCATCTGGCTGTCTTACATATAGGGTCTTTCCCTGGACACAGGGACAGAGAATTTTTACTGTACTGTGAGCACTCGGAGCACCCCAGTGTGGCAAGAGCACCTCACCACCCTCTTACAGACACTGTGCTTGCTTTTCTTACTTCTCAGGCCTAGTGAGTGAACCTGAGCGTCTCCAGGTAGAGGTGCTTTTTTGGTACTGTACCCACACCTACGTACCCTTCTGCACTCTCCATAGCTGATATGTGCATACACGGGCTGCTGGCCCAGATGCACTCGAGCACGCACATCTCCTGACAGCTTGCACAGGCAAGTAGCACATCTCTGGGGAGCTGTGTGAGCAACGGTGTGCAGAAATGATTCAATCACCATGCACATCTGCAGCTCGAGTTGGGGGGAGGGGGGAGGGGGGCTGGCAGAAGGGCTGGGAGGCTCTGCCCACCGTCTGACTTGAGGCTGTGCTTTGAAACGGGACCAGGGGGACAGCCTTGCTCTGGCAAGACAGGAAGAAAGAAAGAAAGAAAGAAAGAAAGAAAGAAAGAAAGAAAGAAAGAAAGAAAGAAAGAGAAAGAAAGGAAGGGAAGAAAGAAGGAAGGAAGGAAGGAAGGAAGGAAGGAAGGAAGGAAGGAAGGAAGAAAGAGAGGCAGAAAGACAGACAGACAGACAGACAGACAGACAGAAAGGGGGAGGGGGAGGGAAGGGGAGGGGAGGGAGGAAACATAGAAGCTAGAGTTTAGGGCATCATCCCAACCTGTCCCTGCAGCAGTACGGTGGTTTGAATAAGCTTGAGGCATGGGCTTGTGGGATTAGGTATGTCACTGTGGACATGGGCTTTAAGGCTCTCATCCTAGTTGCCTGGAAGCCAGTCTTCTCCTAGTGGCCTTCAGATGAAGATGTAGAACTCTCAGCTCCTCCTGCACCATACCTGCCTGGATGCTGCCATGCTCCTACCTTGATGATACTGGACTAAACCTCTGAACCTGTAAGCCAGGCTCAATGAAATGTTGTCTCTTATAAGAGTTGCCCTGGTCATGGTGCCTGTTAACAGCAGTAAAACCCTCACTAAGACAAGAAGCTTTAGATTTTTAGGGGCATATAGGTCATGGAGCTTGGGCATGTGTCAACAGCATCTATGTCTTCTCCTGGCCTGGCCCCCTTCTCCCACTGCTCTTAACTCACATCCCAAGCCCCTTACTCGGGTGGCTCGCTGCCTCCTAGTCTGAGATCTGAACACATTGCTACAGCTTTGACATGGCCTGTGCTCAGGTCAGACTGCCTGCCCTTTCACCCTGAAAGGTCCAGCAAAGTGTAGTTGGCAAGAGACACTACTCACTCACTCTACTCCAGTCCCCTCAGGGTCAGTCACACACCTGTCTCTCCTTCAGCTGGGATGGCTGACAGTTGTTCATCTTGAAGCCCATACCCCAAATGTGCTCATTCAATGGATAGGCATGGGAGAATGCATGGCTAAGGTACTGAGACCGTAACCTTAGCTGGAACTAGGGGATCTCGGGACTGACAGGTATTGGCCACTTAGGACAGTGTCCTTAAGGGGTGATCCGTGTTCCATGGATGTAAAGGATGACTTCAGGTCGTCTCTGGGCAAACCTTTTCCATTTTCATAGTGAAGTCTTGGTCTGGGAAAATGACCAAGGGTGAATTCATGGGTCTTATTTACGATGGAGTTAAACTCCTTATCTAATGGCTGACCTAAGTGAGCTCAAAGGTCATTTTAAATGTAGTCTTAGTTGAGAGTTGGGTGGGATGTGATGGCCGGGAATGAGGTAAGGGAAGCTCTGATGTAGACCTCCACCCTCCTCATCTTAAAGGAGAGGTCACGGGAGCTCGGAGAAATG
>NW_022196915.1:12334732-12348130 GCF_008632895.1 Mastomys coucha | reverse complement strand
TCACTGTTTCTTTCGTGCTCTGCTCCAGGGGAGTCTGGAGGACAGGCAGACAGGAGCTAGAGAAGCAAGGAAGCTTCAGGCAGCTGCTGGGAAACAGCTGTCCTTCTCTAGAGCAAGCAGTGAGATCTGCTAGGGTGGGGTTCCAGTGGGTGGTGGGCTGGAAGCCAGGCCTTCCTGGCTGTGCGCTTTGGGACAGCCCTTTCACCTCCTGAGCCTGTGTCTTCTTATGGGAGGACAGGAAATCTCCTCCCTTCCCTGCTGGGCTGAGGGGGATGAGCAAGCAAAGACACTTAGGAGAGAGGTTTCTGAAAGGCCCACACCTGCTTCCCCTAGCCAAGCAGCGAGCACCCTGTGCCCAGGCTCCATGAGGCCCATGACATCTGGCCAGCGATTTAAGGTGCTCTGGCTCCATTTTGGAGATTTCTGGAAGGATGCAGCTTCTTTTCTCAGTGACCAAATCTCCCAAGCACCCACCCTATCCACAGGGGTGTCCACTGCTGATGTCGGTTAGAGAAAAAATAAGTATAGCTT
Source organism: Mastomys coucha (assembly GCF_008632895.1). NCBI lineage: Eukaryota > Metazoa > Chordata > Mammalia > Rodentia > Muridae > Mastomys > Mastomys coucha. The sequence goes on along the minus strand of NW_022196915.1, from coordinate 12,347,599 downwards.
TGGCCTTTCAGGTGCCCCAAGGGGCAGCCCCACTCAGCTGTGTCTGACATTCTGCCCTGGACCGAGTGTTAGCCTAGAGGAATGACAACACACTGGCCCTGAGAAAGGACTCCACTCTCGCTACCCACACTAGGCTGAGGACGGCAGCTACATCTGGGTTCTTTGTCCTTTGGGCACAGGATGCCTTTGAAGCCATGCAGTGCCTTCAAGTCAAGCCCTTCTGTCCTCTCTGGGCACATTCTAGGTCCTTGACTCTGCACACCCTTCGCCCCACCCCTACACACAATACACAAAGAAAGGCTGGTCCAGCCGTAGACAAGTCCCCTAGGTGTTCCTCTTCTCCCGCAGAACCAGTCTCCCCACTGAGCCATCAGGGAGCAGACACTAAGTGCTCTGTGTCCCTTCACCTGGTGTCAGCTCTGCTATGACTTAAGTTCCAGTTATCACGGGTCTGGCCACCAAGAGGAAACTGAGGCTCTGAGAGGCCCAGGGACTTGCTTAAGGCCTCATCGAGGAGCAGTGGTGCCGGGATTCTGCCCCTGCTCTGACCACAAGGGCCTCTGCTGCAAATCTCATTCTGCACAGGAGCATGGCAGAGCTTCTTCAGCTGGACACTTTCTCCCCCAACCCCCACTGCCCAGAGCAAGGAACTGACCATCACTGTTAACATGACTGACACTGTGCAGGCCATGCACACACACACACACACACACACACACACACACACACACACACACATGCACGCATGCGCACACACACATACACACACGCACAGGCCCTGACCTGGCTTTGCCTCAGGCTCATGTGGCTATTCCAAAGTCTCAGATGCCAGGAAGTAGGGAGGAGTTAGGGAGGCCAGCAATCACTCAAGAGCTCTGGGGGGACAGGGAAGCTGGGGTCTTCTAGAAAGCAGTGAACTTGAGCAGCTGTTCCTCCAGCTCCAGCTCCGGGTACAAAAGGTGTGTGGACTATCTCCCACCTCTGGTTCCTCTCCACCTTCAGGTCTGTAAGGGGCCACCTAGTCTGGGGATGGCAGGAGTGAGAGAGCAATACTCAGAGTAGAACCATCACTAACTCCTGCACCCCGGACAGACATGGCTAATCAATCACAGCACTCCTTCTTGCTTAGTCTAGACATTGACAGATGATTGTCTACCGAACCATTGACTCACCCACTCTTTGCTGTCCCAGGAAATGAAGACTTTCAGGTGAGTCATCTTTGTGTGTGTTGTGTGTAGTGTGTAGTGTGTGCACGTTGGTGCTAGTGTATATGTGTGAGCACGTGAATGGAGGTCCAAGGTTGACAAGAAGTGCTTTCCTTCAGTTTTCTTACATCCTTTTTGTAAAGGCACAATCTCTCACTGAACCTAATCCAGGCTGTGGGGCTGATGAACTTTAGGGACCTGCCTATCTCTCTTGCTGCTGTACATACCAATGCTGGGCCGATAGGCTCGCATTACTGTATATGGCTTATGTGTGTGTTTGGTTGGTTTTGGTAGGTTCTAGGGGTCTGAAGTCAGGTCGTTGTGTGTCAGGCATGTTACTGACTGAGCCATCTTCCCAGCCTTGAGTGACTCACCTCTGAAAGAGGAGTGAACAGCAAGAGGCCACCAGGGAAACCACACACCTACTTCCCCATTCCTGACTTAGTGTTCTTTCCTGAAACCCAGAGTGTGAGCAAGGCTCTTTTCAAGCCCTGAGCCCCCTGGTGGAGGGACCACACAATCAAGCAGCCACACTCCTGGCACAGTTGCACATCTGACTCTATTATTCCATTTTGCAGATGGGAAAACTGAGGCTCAGCATGGGTGTACAATTTCTGTCAACCAGGTAGAGGTGTGTCTGCCAGTGGAGGCCAGGAGATGGGGTGAGACCCTCCTGGAGTTAGAGTTACAAGTGATTGTGAGCCTTCAGAGGTGGATGCTGGGAAAATATGAAATATTAACCAGTCATCTCTCTAGCCTCTATAGCAACTCCTGCCTGCCTCTGCCCGTCAGATTTTTCAAAAATTCTCAAAAGTCATTTTCTTTTATATATATATATTTTATATTTTTGGTTGTGAGCCTAGCCTTTAACGGCTGAGCCATCTCTCCAGCCCAAAAGCTATTTTCTTAAAAGGGAAAAGTATCAGAAGGGAGACAGATTCGTGCTAAAAGTGGTAGGTAGGAAACAAGCAATATTTCTCATGGCTTAGACCTGGAAGGGATCTGGGGAAGCAGTCAGACCCGTTTGACATTCACAGCTAAGGAAACAGGCCCAGGAGAGATGGGTGTGGTCAGAGGAGAACCTGGAAAGCCGGTGTAGGTCCTGCCTGGGCCTGGGTGCCCCGCTGCCTGGAGTCTCTCATCTCTCTTTAGCCTTTCATGACCACACATTGGCCTTTGCAGGTGCCAGTCTAGACTAGGCTGCCATCCACCCACAGTCAACTGCAACAGCAGGCTGCCTGGGGCTGCTAGCCCCTCAGGTGGGGCCTATGCACCCATGCCAAGAGGTGGCAGGATCAAATGCTCTGTGCCCACTGTGAAAAACTCATGTTTTGCTCGCCGAGCTGTGACCCCAGGGTTCTGGGCAGAAGTCTCTTTTTTCTCCAGCTGGCACTATATGGCCCCACCATACCATCTACCGTCTTGTTTGAACTCAGGGAGTCGTGGGGTATGAGGACCAAGCCACTGCTGTCTCAGGTCAGAGGCCCCCGAGGGGGTAAGTGGGACCTTACTTCCTGCCTGGCAACGGCGATGGACAGTCCCAGGAGATGCATCCTGTGGTTCACAGAGCACTTAGGTGTTCTCACTTTCGTGTCATCATCCAGTCTCAGACAGGCAGTGTGGCTTAGTGGTACTGGCAGTAGGGCACTGGGTTCAGATCCTGCCCCCTGTTATTTGCTGGTCTCTGAGGCCTGGGCTCTAATGCAAGCATGCAGTAGTGTTGACAGCAGCCACCCAGGCTGCTGGGCTCACTCTGTCAGTGAGTTACTGAATATAAATCTGCATCCAGCTCCGCCTATCAGCTCTGTCCAGGGCCCCTGGCCCTTCTGGACAGTACCCGTGGAGGGAGGAAGCAGCCGAAGCCTGGCACCTGCTGGGGAAGACTCACACGCTGTTACCCTGAATGCTAAAAACCATCAATCTGAAAAAACCCCAACTACCTAGTTTCTGAGCCTGTCCACTGAACCTTGCAGTAGTGTCTTAAAAAGAGGCTCAGCTTGTAAACTGAGGCTGCAAGGAGGGAAGCTAGACTGAAGCCCCACTGTTCTCTATCACTCTTTATAACATTTTATTATTATTATTGTTTTTTTTTATTTATTTATTTTTGGTTTTTTCGAGACAGGGTTTCTCTGTGTAGCTCTGGCTGTCCTGGAACTCGCTCTATAGACCAGGCTGGCCTTGAACTCAGAAATCCACCTACCTCTGCCTCCCAAGTGCTGGGATTAAAGGCGTGCACTACCACCGCCCGGCCATTTTTTTATTATTATTTTAGTTATATGTATGTGTCTGTGTGGGGTGGGATGGGGTGGGGGGAATTGAGCACATAAATCTCGGTCCCCACAGAGGTCAGAGGAATCCTGTCACCCTGGAACTGGGGGTGACAGTCAGTCATAAACCTCCTGCCGTAAGCGCTGGGAACCAAACTCGGGTCCTCAGGAAGAACGATACGTGTGCTTAAGCACTGAGCCAACTCTCCAGGCCCTTTCCCCTATCCCTCCTGAGAGAGCCTCCACAGAGTTTTAGGCAACTGGGCCTAAAAGTGGGGCAAGGCCAAGCCCCCCTTCTGGAATACAAGGGGGAGGCACTGAGTGGAAAAATGCAGGTAAAGTCGCAGTGTGGATGGGAAGTAGGTCAGGCGCTTTGCGACTTGTGAGCGCTCGAAGCTGGGGGCCAGGGTACTTACATGGAGCCTCTCAAGGCAGGCAATGTCTGCACTGAGGACAGGAGGCCAGAGAAGGCCACTGAGGGTTTAGTTAAGGGGTGTGGGGGGTGGTCATTTGGTGTGAGCTGTCCTCTGGAACACAATCCCCTGAGGTCATCCTGAAGAACTGAGGCCCTGGTCAGGTGAGACAAATGCTTTTCTGCTTTGCCCTCGTGGGGAGATGGCTTCTACATACTACTTTGAATGCTTGACATTTCCACAGCATGTCTTATGGATCATAAGACAGACACCCATTTCCCTGAACACATTTAAAAATAAGCATGAGTGTCCCCCAGACTCACTTGGAGAAATGCTGACCTAAGAAGCATGCCAATTGGAGTATAGAGGAAGGAGAGAGCAGAGAGGACAAGGGGAAGCTGGCAGTTCTCAGAGATGGCAGAGCCATGGGGGATTTGGGGGGAAGAGGAGATTCTTAGCTTCATGTGAAGATGTGACCTCAAAGGATCTCCGGAAAGAGAAGCCATGGGAAGAGCTGAACAATGATCTTGGATCTAAGACCATGAGAAGCTTCATGAGTGACCGCCCCTCTGGAAATCCAGACAGCTCCCTTCCTCAGCAAGGCTTATGCTGGGAGCAAAGGCCCAGCCACTCCTTGGATGGGCAAAGGCCTTATAAGCTGGCGAAGGTGAAGACTGGATTTGCTGAGGTTCTTACCCCTCCACCTTCTTTTCCCACCCAGGCAAAGGCAGGAACCAGGTGTATGAGGTCCAGTGTCCCAAAGGGCAAGGGCTTTCTCCCCAAGGCTGTAGGAGTGGCCACTCTGCAGCCTCCACTAGCTATGAATAATAACGGGAACAGGTGCACCTTAGCCACCACTCGTCAGGAGCACATTTGACATTTCCTATGAATTGTAACAACACAGCCAAAGGCAGGTCGATTGGTGCCATCTACTGATGGGAATGCTCAGGCAGGAAATAATAAAGGAGCTTAGAATCTGCTCCAGATCAGGAAACAACAAAGCTAGAATTTGAACCTAGGTCTCTCAGACAAATCCAGTGGACCCCTGGACAACTCAAAGCCAGGAAAAGGAAGAGCCAGATTCAAGGCAGGATCCATGAATGGGGTCCATCATTGGGTGTTCCTGGTTTCAGGGAACACGGGTGTCCCAAGCACAACCAGCCTATATGTGGCACTATGAACATTCATTTGAACGCCTGGGATGCATTCCCTTAGCTGCAGAAAGCTAGTTGGCTCTACGCATAGCGTTTACTCCAACAAGCTCCTTCAGGTGCATCTTCCCACCAAGGCTAAGAGAGGTTGTATGACCTTCCCAAGGACACACAGCTGGTGTGTGTGTGTGTGTGTATGTGCGCGCGCGCACGCGCGCGCCTGTGCCCGTGTGAATTACTGACTGGTTGACTGACTCAAGGGCTCTGGCTTAATCCCACAGCTACAATGGCTGTATCTGTTTGTCTGGTAGCAACCTACAGCATAGGAGGAATGTTTGGGGGGGCTTCCTGGTCAGCCTACCCCCCTATTAGCAGGTGACTGAGCCCCTTGACTCTGGCCTTGGTGTGAGGAGGGGGCTGGGTAGAATCCTCCTTTTAAGGAATCCTCTAGATTTAAAGCTTTGGAATAGGCCAGAGAATGGTAAGATTGAATAAAAGTGACCATGGAACCTGTGACTTCTAGAAGCCTAAAATGCAGAGGAGGCAGGGTACCCCACAGGCTTTCTGGAGGAGGAAGAGATACAACCAGATCCCAAGGGCTAAGACATGGTGTAGGCAGGAAGGTAAGGCCTGCCCTAGTTTTGAAAATGCAAAATTCGGGGAGGGGGCGCTGTTTGGTTAACCCTGGCTGATGGACCTGGCATGTGCTCTGGGGTCTTTGTTAAAGGAGAAGGCACAGAACGAAAACAGGGCTCTTCACCGTCCTTTAATTAACACGCCCTGTGGCCTTGCAGGATCCCCCCGCTTCCATTCAGCCTTCTAAACCTCCCGAAGCCCCGTTTCTGACCTGTGATTTCCTATTGCCGTACGTCTCTATAAGCAGTGTTTTAGCTTAAGTGGCAGTTGCATATTAATTACAAAGTTAATTATGTGCTGTGTAATCATGCTGTAATTCATTAGTTTACTCTACATTCTGAGAGCCTTGTGCTAATAGCAAGTGCTGACAGGGCTTCAGGAAGATCCAGAGAACCCAGAATGAGGTTGTAAAGGCCTGGAGACCCCAGACACTTCCTTGGGCTCTCCTGCTGTGGGCCTGTGCCCAGCTCAGTGGTTCACACGGCTGGAGCTTGGGGCCCTTGCTGCCTGACCGATGGGCACACTTCCTGGAGTGGATGCTGTCTACGAGCCAGCTCCTGATAGAGGAAAACCCAGCTGGGGCATGTTTGCTTGCAGCGGAAGTTCAGGGACAGGAAAGGATTTGTTTAAAATTACTTATAGAGCAGGGAGTCACTTGTAGGTGACAAATTAACTTCTCAGATCACCAAAACAAAGTGGTCCTGGGAGCTCAGGTCATGGCACAGGCTAAGGACTGAGCATCGAGTCTCAGCAGAACTTGGGGTGGGAAGACCCAGGCTATAAGGGGAAAGGGCCTGACTGCTGTTTGGACAAGGGCTCTTAGTATCTTCACCCTCTTCTACTGAACCCTAAAATGTCTCTAACAACCTTCTAGCTAGTCTGGTTCTCTTTCCTGGCTTTGTTGAGTCCCCTCCCATCAGTGCACAAGGAGAACAATGGGGTCAGGCAGCAAGATTCTCCTTAGAGGTAGGTGTGGTGGCACATGCCTTTAATCCTAGTGCTCAGAGGAGGCAGAGGCAGAGGCAGGTGGATCTCTGTGAGTTTGAGGCCAGCCTGGTCTACAAGGCTAGTTCCAGGATGGCCAAGACTACACAGAAACCCTGTCTAGAAAAACACCAATAACAAAAGATGACTTCACAGGCCCAGATGCCACAGTGACCTGGGTAGGTAAGTACAGGCTAGACCAGAATGAGGCACCCCTGCTCGAAGCTTTACAGCTTTGCAATTGTCTCTAGCTATTCTTTCTTCTAACCTGCTCTTCCCAGGCCCAGTGCTGCCGGCCGCTGGAGCATCACAGTGACCCTCCAATAGCTTTTAAAAGTCTATGTGAGGAAAGACAGTCTCTCCCTCTGCCTGCAGCTCTGCACATCTTCAGGTCAGACTTCAAACTCCAGTTGCAGGAGGGGGGAACAACCAAGGCTGTGACCTGCCCCGGACATAGCAATCTGGTGGCCAAGACCCTCTGTTTTCCAAATATAAAGCTGCTTGTTTATTTTTGCTGACAGCTGAAGGGGAGAAAGAGGTGGAAGGCCTTTCCCTTCTGGCTCCAGTCAACAAGAGCCGAGAAAGACCCAGAACCCCAGCTGGCATGAGAGGAAGATAAATAAGAAAAACCAAAACACGTCCTTGCACTACAATGGAATGTTTTAAAGAGAGGTGGGAAATGCAAGGTCGGGGCAGATCTCATTTTCTGGCATCTCCGGGAGCTCAGGGAGGAGGGCGGGCTGCTGCCGCCTGGATGCTTTCAGGGGCAATCGGTTTTGGAGGGAACTCATCTGGGGGGAGCGCAGGGAGGGGATGCATCTTAACAGCCAAAGCACCGGTGTTGATTTCCTTTCCAGGGAATACTGGTTTCCCTGGCAACGAAAAGTCCAGCCTCCAAAGTTCTGACAGGGAGACCAGGCTTGGCCTGGGATGCTCCCGACAATTATGTGAGGCCAAGGCTCCACTGTCCTGCTTGCCCCAGCAGTGAGCTGGGATAGAGCGGTATAAAAGTGCCAGCTCTGCAAAAAAATATAGCCGCAGCCGCTCCCCATCTCTCCCCAACCTTGGTGCTTGTGCAAGCGGCTACTCATCCCTAGATTCATAGCTTTCCAGGCTTTATGGCTGAGCAGGTAAAAATGCCAGAAGCAGCTTGGCAGCAAGCCCATGTTGACAGCACCTGCGGACCCCAGGAGGCAGTAAAGGTGCAGGAGTGGGAACCAGCAATGGGCCACGAGGGGCTGGGCTTTGGGCATGGTACTCTTAAAGCTCTGACACAGTAACAAAGAGGCCCTTCGTGGAACCAGAGCCGGTCTGATCTCTATCCATGCTTGGCTATACAGTTGCTCCCAGATGTTCCAGATTTAAGCCTCGTTTTCCCAGAGAGGACTATCCCAAGGTCTGGCCTGAGAAGATGCCATCCGGGGATCAGGTGCTGGAGGAAGGAGAGGCGCCCTGATGGTATTTGCGGAGCGCTTATCCCGAGGCCGCCACCGGGCGCTGGGCTAAGTGCTTGACATGCATTATCTCATTTAACACGCTCTCCAGCTGCCCGACAAGGCAGACACAATTATCCCTCACTGGAGGCAGTGGAGGGATTATATGACCTGCCCAAGGCCACCCAGTAAGTGCATGGCACAGCCGTGACTCACACCTGCCCCTCTCCAAGGCCCATTCTCACGGGAAAGGAGAGGAGAAATGGGACAGGAGAGACAATGTGGCTCGTGGTTTCTTCCTCTAGTGAAAGGGAGGGCAGATGTTTCTAAACTTTTCCCTTGGCTCCTCTCCCCTGAGTCTTCTCCTGTTCTCTAAACATTCTGTGCACTGTCCTTCCCCTAGGAAGACAGGCCACAGAGCAGAGCCACCTGGAGGCTTCAAAGTCCCTAAGCCCACCTCCAGCAGACACAGCAATGGTAGCCACTACAAAAGGGCCTCCTATAGCATCTTTCGTGGTCACAATCCAGTGACTGGAGTAGTTAACAGCTCATAGCAGAAGGGCTGGAGCTCAGACAGGGCCAACTGATGACAACTAAGCCTTTCCCAAGCTCCCACTGTGTTTTTCTGGGATGTTTAAAACATTTTATGCATCATATTTTTATTTTATTCTTTCAACGATGCCATGAAACAATACTATAAGTAGCCTCGCCTCAGAAATGGGGGAAACTGAGGCAGGACGCTTTAAAAGTCATGTAGGCAAGAGCTCATCACTAGTAAGTTGCAGAGCCAAGATTGAATGAAAGTTCACACACAAGTAATCCTGCCCATCTCGCTCTTGGGTCTTTGGTTTCCGGGACCATGTTAGGCTAAGTGGCAGACAGGAGCTCCAGGTTTTCCTCTACAGTGTCCCACTCCCTTAAGAAGCCTTTGTCGTGTTCTAGAGAACATCAAATAGGGATGGGACACGTGTGTGTCCCCGTGAGCCTCCAGCGGATGCTGAGTGGAAGATGTGTACGCTGCTGATTTATAACCATCAGAGAAAACAGAACTGCAAATCTCACCCACAAATCTTCCTTATCAGGGATGCTTGCAACCAGCAGACACCTCATGAATTCCCAGGAACAGACAGGTCTCCTCCTAGCCTTGGTTCCTGCCAGCTGCCTGCTCCCCTGGGCCTGTAGGGGAGTCATGGGTTGGTTCCATGAGGTCTCTCTGGCTGCCAGCAAAAGGCCAGCTCACTCAGGAAGTGGTGGTCCGTCAGAAATGCTGGCTCCCCAGTGGTGTAGTCTGGGAGAGCTCCAAGGGCCCCTCCTGGCTGCTTGGAGCATGCTGGCTGCCCTGCTCTAACCCTGACTGCTCAGCTGGTAAACAGGGCCTTCAGTACCAACAGCCAGCAGAGCAAAGACCCCCTGAGCCAGCATTACAGTCAGCCAGCACCAAGGGGCCAGGTGTGGCCATCAGCTCTTTTAACATGACCCAGGGTAGAGGCTCTAAAGAACCTCTTACATAACTTGGGTTCCAGATCTGAGCACAGAGTTCTGCCTGACTCAAGAGATCCAGCTCTCAGAACCATTCCAGTATGTTTCTTGAGTCATGGATCCTCATGTCCTCAAGCTCCTTAGGGGCTCTTTGCCCCTATCACCGGCATATATATTTTACCTGTCTTCTTCAGAAGGGCTGGTTCACAGGTGTGTACCCCCACCCCAATTTGTACACAGTGGACCACCGGGAGATTTGTTCTGCTCACACAGAGTACAGTTTGTCTTCTGTAAGTTCACAGTAGCTCCAGGGCATGGAAGGACAAGCACAATCCAGGGAAGGTAAACTAGTCAGGCACAGGCTTCCAAACCATCTTGGATTGCTGAGTGGTCCACCTGAGGTCGACCATTAGGGTACCAGTGGGTAGCAGGAGTAGCCCAACCCTGGCTCTGCCTTAGCCTGTTGTGTAGTGGCCATTCTGAATAGTCTGATGCTCTTTCTATGTTCTCTCTCTCTCCCTCTCCCTCTTCCTCTCCCTCCCTCCCTCCCTCCTTCTCTCCCTCCCTCCTTCTCTCCCTCCCTCCTTCTCTCTCTCTCTCTCTCTCTCTCTCTCTCTCTCTCTCTCTCTGTGTGTGTGTGTGTGTGTGTGTGTGTGTATCTGCACTGGCTGGCCTGGAACTTTGCCAAGTAGGCTAGGCTACCAGGTTAGTGAGCTCTGAGGATCTGCCTTGTTCTCTGCTCATCTCAGCATACCTAGGATTACAAGTAAGTATCGCTGTGTCTGGCTTCTTAGGTAAGTTCCTGGGATCTGAACTCAGGTCCTCAGGCTTGCAAGGGCTTCACTGACTGAGTCACTTTCCAGCCAGTGCTCTGTCTTTTTTGAATCTGGAAAACCTGAAACCTGGTTTGTCTCATTGAGAAGATTAAATTGTGAGAGTAAAGAGAGCCCCTAACCTTGAGGAGAGGCATGAATAAACACACACAGACACACATAGAGACACATAGAGAAAGAGACAGACAGACAGATACACACACACACACACACACACACACACACACACACACACACGTACACAGAGATTCCAGTCAAGTGGCAGGAATCACCAGCCAGGCCCAAACAGCCCCCCCTCCCTCCCCTCTTCCTGTGAGGTGTCTCACTCTGGCACTACACCAGGGTTCTGGCTCCTCCTTTCCAAGACGCCCTAAACCCCAAACCTATAATCCCCAGCTGGGAAAATGACAGGCTTGCCCAGCAGCTGCCCTCCAAAAGCCTGTAGGTGTGGAGCCAGGCTGCAGCCCTGGTGGTGACTAGGAGGAGGGCCCAGGATACACAGAAACCATGGAATCATGGGAGGTCAACAGCAGGGGAAGATGCCATGGGGAATGAAGCCCTGTGGGTGTGGAGAGGAAAGGTGATGGACAACAGTCAGCGAGGGTCAGCAAAGTCTTTTCACCCTTGATCTGAGGTTAGGGGAAGGAGCTCAGACTTGGGGAAAGGTGGCTGGCCCCTGGGGCAAAGTCAAGTGTGTTGAATTCTAGCCTGTGCCAGGGTCCTTTAGAGGGGCTCTAGAGCCTGCATTTGAGAACAGCCTCTGGGATAGAGCTGCAGCTTGCTTGGGAACCATGAGTGGCCTCTGGACAACCTTTCCCTTCTACATATTCCACAAGAGTGGGGCAACTATAGGCCATCCGCCCCCTCACTGCTCCTCCTCAGAAGCAACCTGCCCATTTGTGGATGGAACCACAGGACTGTCCTACCCCAAACCCCCAACCCCTGCTAGGGCTCAGAGTAAAGAATTTAGGCCTAGATTACCCACAATGGTTCCTTGCCCTCACGAAAGGCCATCAAAAAGCTCACAACTTAGTACTGTCAGATCTATCTCTTGCCACCAGGACTGGTAAGAAAGCTGTCACTGGTCCTAGAGGAGGCTGGCACTGGACCCAAGACTGTGGGCTCTTTTGGCCAATCACAATAGGTACCAAGGGCCTGCCTTGGAGAAAAGTTGTTCCATATCAGGCTGTATTGCACTGACCTCCCTCCCATCCCTCCTTCCCCCAAACACACAGACATACACAGTGGTCCTAGACGAGTCACTTCCTTTCCATGCCTCAGTTTCTTGCTAAAGTTGACATGGTAAAGGGGCAGGACACAGAGGTGGGGGCTGGGAGTTACTCTATGGAGGGAAAGGCTAGGCTATGGACATGGTATGTGTGCCAGGTGGACTGGCCAGGGTGTTGCATCTGAGCAGGGTTCTGAGTGGTTCTGTCAGATGACACTGCTCTGTGGGCGGAGTCCCTGAAAGCAGGGCTTTGGTGGTGCCCCCAGTGTCTGGATCATGCGAAGGGATATCTGAGGCTCTGGGATGAGATGAAGTGGCACTGAGTGCTTGGGGTTCCTTCAGATGAACAGCTGGAGTTCTTCTAGAGGAGGAAGGGCTACAGCTGTCCTCCTTTGAGCTAGGCTGAACACAGGATGGCAAGACAGGGTTTATCTGGGTGCGACTATCTGTGGGGTGGAAGGGCAGGTAAATCAAGGCCACAGGTAGGGAAGAGCCCATTATGGGCGTCAGGATACTTGGCTCAGGCAGGGTAAGAGTTGGGGAATGGATTAGTTCAGGTCTGCACCTGAGAAGCCTCCACAACGCCACTATCACCTGCCTTATCCTGGAGAGCCAGCGTCCCAGGATAGTATGTTGGAGCTTTGTGAGCTTTTTCATAACCTATCCCCGCCGGTACGCAAGTGTACCCTGGTACTTCCTTCAGTCCTGTAACCAGAAGGCTAGTGGAGCTCCTGGGCTGGTCTCTGTTGGAAAGTGGGCTCAGCGAATGGCTTTGGGTGTGAGCCTGCCACCGCCCTGGCACCCTTCCATGGAAGGGATAAATAGGAAAGAGGGGCAAATTAGGGAAGGATGCTGCTGTCTTCTCGGTCCTTGCTGCCTCTCCCCATGCACGCATGATTGCTGATTGGAAGCCAGAGGCTTCAGAAGAGGGTTGGTGGTATAAATGACAATTGTTCCCGTGGCCTACCCACCCGATGTGCCTGCTCACCCGCTGCCCGGTCCCCACTTGCTTCGGTCTCACCAACCCCTTCCCTGCCCCCTTGCTGGCCTGAGATGGCTGTTACCATAGCAACCCTGCTCATTCAATCCGAGGATAATGAAGCCAATGTGTTTTTCATTCCCATGAGCTAGAGTGCAGGAGCAGCATGGTGGTGGTAGTGGTGGTGATGGTGGTATGTGTGTGTGTGCGCGTGCGTGCGTGCGTGCATGTGCGTGTGTGTGTGTGTGTGTGTGCGTGT
>NW_022196915.1:12306819-12334386 GCF_008632895.1 Mastomys coucha | reverse complement strand
GTTGGGGGGTTCCCTCCCACCCCTCCTTCCTGTCTGGGGAAGAGACAGCAGGAGGAGTCTAACTAGCAGAGGGTCAGACACTGGCTTGTGAGAAAGAGACAAACCTTGAAGCTACCAAGTTCTTAGTCTACCATGGCAAGCACAGGCTGGGCAGTGCCAGCTGGAATGGCAAGTTCTTCTTGCCAACAGTCAGACTAGAAGTGGCTCAATGCCACAAAGAGTGAGTAGGATGTCAGAGCCAGGCAGAACAGGGCTCAACTTCTAGCTGTGTGACCTTGGCTTGCCTTTTTCATGTCTCTGGTCTCTCTTTGGTACAATCAGGTTTCCCAAGCTCTTTTTGAGTTCTACCTCATTGCCTAATCTTCTGTAGGACCCAGGGGTCCAGAATCCCTTGCTCCTACAAACCTACAGCCAAAGCTGGCAAGCCACACAAACCTGTTATCCAAGCACTCAGAAACTGAGACAATAGGACTGCTAAGAGTTGGGGGCTATCCTGGGCTACATACCTGCTTCTGCGTCCAGCTTGGTTTGCATAACAAGACTGTCTTTAAGAAAAGAACTGGGCTGGAGAGATGGCTCAGCGGTTAAGAGCACTGACTGCTCTTCTAGAGGTCCTGAGTTCAATTCCCAGCAACCACATGGTGGCTCACAATCATCTGTAATGGGGATCCAATGCTTTCTTCTGGTGTGTCTGAAGACAGCTATAGTGTACTTACATACATAAAATAAATAAATCCTGCCGGGCAGTAGTGGTACACGCCTTTAATCCCAGCACTTGGGAGGCAGAGGCAGGCGGATTTCTGAGTTTGAGGCCAGCCTGGTCTATGGAGTGAGTTGCAGGACAGCCAAGGCTACACAGAAAAACTCTGTCTCAAAAAACCAAAAAAAAAACAAAAACCAAACCAAACCAAACCAAAAACCAAAAACAAAAACAAATAAATAAATCTAAAAAAAAAAAAAAAAGAACTAATAGCAAATAAGTAAAGCCTGCTGAGCTGTCAAAATAATTCTGACCTGTTGCTACCAGTGACTATCTCCTTAGGCAGCTGCTGGGGGCAGGGGTGGTGGCAGCTGCACGCAGTCGGCTCTTTATAAATGTGTACCTCCCTTCTCCTCTTCCTCCATGTATCTCTGATCTACAGCCCAGTGACAGCATCGTTTAGGAAGTTCTTCACAATGAGGCAGTAGTTGGCTGCTCTGACATCTTGCCTTCCTCTAGCTCAGGGAGGGAAACTGAGGCCTGAGCAGGGGTGGCCCGGTCAGCACGCAGGGCTGTCTACATGGAGTGGAGACATACTGGGGACTCATGGTCCACAGTGGCCTCCCCAGCCTTCTCTAAGGCAGGAAGCCAAAAGTACTCCTGCAGAGCCTAGCCTGCCTCCCCCATAACTCAATCACCTGGAAGGCCAGTGGCCCTCTGCCTAGCCTGGCTGACAGATGAGGGGGAGGCAGAGGAAGCTTGCCAGGGAGCCAGTGGGGGTGGGAAGGCCAAGGTGGAAAAAATCAGAGCAGGGTTTGAAAGATGAAGAAATAAACCTGCCAGGAGGAAGACAGCCTCAATCTGTCCTCCATAAAGCTGTCTTAGGGCCACCAAGGATGTCGGCGGATGGAGGGGACTGGAGAGAGCTCCTCCTGGAACCTCTGCTGCCCCCACAGCCCAGCTGGCGTCCAGATCCGACTTGGTGAGGGTTTCAAAGAGGGGCCTGGCTGGGTTTCTAGGGTACAGTGGGTGACAAGAGGGGAAGGTAGGGGCCTGAGGCCTTTTTTTTTTCTTTTTTCTTTTGACTTTCCTAATCATTTGCACACAAAAGGCACTCAATATTGACATCTGGACTAAGTGAATGAAGGAAGGCATTGTCATGTTTGCATTTAACTAACAGACAGAGCTTGGGTACAGTCCAGTTGGCTCCAGGGTGATCCACAGGCAACCTGTGTCAAAATGCAAGACAGAACCTCTTGCTACCTAGCTCCTGGGCCCACAAAAATCTACCTTCTCTAGAAGCTTCTTTGTAGGGTGGGGCACCTCCTCATGGCATCCTTGGTAGCACCCATCCTAGCAAATCTGGGCAGGGGAAAACTAACTGTCCAGTACTCTCAGCCTCTCTGTGGGACCATGAAGAATCCTGGTTTTTAGAAACAGTGACCCTCAAAATCTGCTCATGACATAAGACCAATAGATGAAAGGATCATATATCTATATATCTCTATATATGATATATCTATCTATCTATATCTATATCTATATCTATATAGAGAAGTGGGTCTGGAGAGATGGCTCAGCGGTTAAGAGCACTGACTGCTCTTCCAAAGGTCCTGAGTTCAAATCCCAGCAACCACATGTTGGCTCACAAGCATCCGTATTGAGATCTGATGCCCTCTTCTGGGGTGTCTAAAGACAGCTACAGTGTACTTACATATAATAAATAAATAAATCTTTAAAAAAAAAAAAAGGCTTCCTCAGACAGAGTCAGGGCAGTTCTGCTTTTCACCTTCCACTTCTGTGACTTTCAGGCTGCCACAAGCAACACTCATTACTAAGGAAAACAGGACGCTATTAAAATCGGCAAGAAGATGTTGCTCCTACCAAATGCGGCTGACTGCCTGCGTTTATGGCACAAACTCAAAGAAAACCAGGTTGCATCAGGCAGTGAACATCACTCAGAATCTTTCTCTGAGACCAGCCGTCCTGGAAGAAGACTGCATCAGTCTTGTCTTTGCTGTGTGACAATGGTCATGCTCTGTACTTCTCTGTGTACCACCGATGTGCTTCCTGACCTCCTGCATTCTCACTTCACAGGCTGTGTGTGAAGACAAAGGGCTCTTGACAGGTTGTATCTAAACTGTCAGGCCCAGAGAGCTTCGTCTATGAGTGGGCCACTGTCAGGCTAGAGGGCAGCTGAGGTGCTTCTCAGGCAGGGTGGAGGAGTCTGGCCCTGACTCAGGAGGCTGGGGACCAGCTGAAGAGCCACTGTTTACAGTGGAAACAGCCTTGGAGCAGGCTCACTTTTCCACTGTTTTTGTGGCACTGCTTGGGGGTGGGATGGGGGTGGGGTACAGGGCTTCCTGAGAGCAGGCCAGCTTACCAAGGCCGCATGGAGCCCAGCCCTGTGTTGGCCTCCAGCAGGAAACACATGTTTTCATTTCACAGGTCCTGCTAGGCAGTGTGAGCAGGCTGGGCTGCACAGAGACGCAGGACATTACTCCTCCAGCAGCTACAGCCACAGGTACCCCACATACTTCACGCTGCTAACAGCTGAGCACCCAGGAGCTCTCCACAGACCACAACCCAGGGTGGCAGATTTCCAACCAAGTGGAACTGTTCTAGACCCGGGATGCCAGCAATGCCAGATGACCATTGCACACTTGCAACAAGCCAGACATGGTGGCAGCCTCAATGTCTAGGGACAAAAGAAGGGTTTCATTGTCTCCTGGAGGATGTTCTTGCTCTGATCCTGGTGAGCTGCTCCAGGATCAGAGCAAGCATCATCTTTGGCTTGAGTCAGAGACATGCAGGAAGAGATCTCTCTCAGGAGAACAGGCACAGACTGGAGCTGTGGCAGATAGAGGCCATTTACTGCAAGGGCCCTGGGCCTTTCCAGACAAACCCCTTTCAACTTCAGGCCCTTGTTTTCCCCAACATAGGAGACATTCAATGACTGCATCCTCAGAGCCCCTGGCCCTTATCATCTCCATTTGGCTTGCTCAATGGGCTCTTTACCACCCTAGCATCCTGTCTCTGATGAACAGTTTGAACATGTTAGTCCCCACCCTCACTAGACTTCCATTTTAAAGGCCAGGGTTGCAAGAGGGCAACTCTGCTATAGAAGGGGTCCCCAACATGAATATCTCCCCCCAAAACTCAGAAGAAATGGCCTCTTGTTCTTCTACTAACCCAACTTTCACTGGTACCCCACTGCTCATCAAAGGTGTACCCACAGGGCTCTGTCCCACGGTGTACCTCCTATGAGTCTTTCTGGAGCTATACCTAAGTGCTCAGCTCTGGGGCTAGCGCAGCTCTGGGGCTAGCGCAGCTCTGGGGCTAGCGCAGCTCTGGGGCTAGCGCAGCTCTGGGGCTAGCTTTGGCTTTCTTTTCTCCTGATGTCTCATGCTCTATCCAGTTCAGCATGGCTTCTCTCTGTCCCTCTCACAGGAGCTGTGGGTCTCAGACAGCCCTACAGCAGACTCACTCTGGTTCTGCAGTAATTTGGGTAAAGTAGTAAATTGGGTACCTTCACTATCTTAGAGGATGCTAAGAAGGCTCCTACTTGGGTGGCCTGTGCCACAGCTGACAGCATGGGATTTGCTGGCCATTTTGGCATTCCTGGGTGAGACTGGGTCCACTGGATGGCAAGGCTCCATTCTCCCCCTTTATCACTCTTTTTTTTTATTATTATTATTATATATAATACACTGTAGCTGTCTTTAGACACACCAGAAGAGGGCGCCAGATCTCATTACGGGTGGTTGTGAGCCACTATGTGGTTGCTGGGTTTGAATTCAGGACCTTCGAAATTGCAGTCAGTGCTCCTACCCACTGAGCCATCTCACCAGCCCCCCTTTATCACTCTTTGCATACTTTCTTCTTGGACTTACCCCAACTAGTCAGAAAATAAAGAAGACCCCAGGTCCTTTGCAGGTAACAGTGCTGTGGACCTTCCAAGCAGTTCACTATTTTGGGGGAACTAACAGGGAGCTCTATCTCTGTAAAGATTTGGGTGGCTCACTGTGCCTAGGGTGGAGGCTGAGGGCTCAGGCTTGAAAGTCAGGTGGGGCCAGTTCACATTCTGGCTCTGCCTTCCAGTGGGTGTGTGGCCATGGGCAGAGTGCTTAGCATAGCCATCAGTTCCTTAGTTTACAAACAATTTGTGGTGGTTGTTAAGTTTTTCCAAAGCAGAGTCTTACTATGTAGTCCAAGTTAGCTTCAAGCTTGAGTTGATCCTGCTTTGGTGTGGGGGGATGCTCAGAATTGTAGGCGCATACCACCACGCCAGGGTTCTAAAACAAGTGTCTATGAAGTTTAATTAGATGGCATATGCAAAGAAACGAGAGCAAGTATTAACCAATACAGCTACCATTAAGGCTCTCCCAACACACAGCGCATAGTCTTAAGCAGTCATGTGCACTCCACACTGTGACACCATGATTGGCAGCTAAATTTGGCTTCAGTGGCCCTGGGCAAGTCACTTGCACTCATTATTTAGCCATCAAAGTAGATTCTTAAAATTCTTCCTTTGTCCCCTCCTATGCATCTGGTCATCTCAGTGCCAGGGCCAGCAGGGTGTCCTCGGTTGGTTCTGCAGCCCTTTAGTCTGTTCTCACTGGGGCCAGGACCACTGTGCCTTCACAGCTGGAGGCCTCTGAGGAAGGATGCCTGAGCCCTGGTCAGTGCATTCTGGGGCAGAGCTGGGAGATCACTTCCTTTTTGCTCTAAAGGGCTCTTCCAGGAAGAGACATTCTCTAACTACAGGTAGGCAGCTTTGTACCTAGCTGGGGGTTAAGTCCAGGAAGAAAGTATGTAAAGAGTAATAAAGGGGCCTGATTGAGTGATGGATCAATCGATTGATTGAATGAATGGCAGGGTCTCATGTAGCCCAGGCTAGCCTCTAATGATATAAGTTTTTAAGAGCCTGTGCCTTATTTGGATTTGTACCCTGCACTACATTTCAGCATCAAGGGCTAGAAGGGGATGATTCTAGCTCAGAGTTACGTAGCATAACTCAGTTTCTTCATCGATAAACCAGGGGTGACTCTAATCCTCACCTGCCAGGGGGCTACCGGGAAAGGCTGATGTCATTACTGTTTCCATTACTAATGACTACCCTCTCAGGGATTGATGACTCGGCTGTCCTTTGCCCTTCAGAGACAGAGTGCTATAAAAGTTGTTTTTCTCCTGTCCTAGAGCCTGTAGGGTGAGTGAGTATCTCTGGGGTATCAAATACTGTGTACAAATCACCCCAGAGGGGCTGCCCCACTCTGAAGCCAAGCTCTGGGTACTTCTTCTCCCTTGAGTCTCTTAGCCCAGGTGAGAGAGATGCATTGGCTCAGGAGGAATACGTCAGGTCTGTAGGAATGTAGTGTTAGAGCCTGGGAGGAAGGCTCCAGCATGCATTGCTTACCCTGGGCTCCAATGAACTCTGCTGAGCTGCCCTGGCTTCCACCCTGTAGCCTAGGCCTGGCTTCATTTCTCATAGCTCTGCTGCTGGTTTCTGGTTTGGATTTTCAGAGACCCCCCATAAACACTCCAGTGTTTATTTTGTACCCTTGGTTCCACCAGCGTTTATGCAGTGATTACTGTACTTTGCTCTTTCCTATCACACATAATATGCTAAGTACATCCCATAGAAACGATAGGTTCTCACATACACTTATGATGGTGTGTGCAGTGGAGGGGGGGGAACTGGTTGTGCAGAGCTCGGGTGGTGGTCTCACATCAACTACTGAGCTGGGTCTCCACCCTGTATGAGCCATAGACACCCATGAGACCCCACACCCAAGGCTGGCTGTGTAAGTGGGATGCCAGTGGTCAGAGGAGCTCTGTCCTCTCTTCTGAGTTATTAGCACCACCCAGGCCTTGACATCATCTTAAGCCGAATGAGGCATCAAGGCCTTAGCACTTAAACTTCCTTCTCTGTCACTTGCAAGGGTCTAGCCACCTAATTAGACCAGGTCCAGCCTTCCTACATTGACCTATGAACTCTCATGAGCACTAACATGGGTTAGGAGATTGAGGACAATTGGTCACTTGGATGAAGATTCTTGGTGAGTCTCCATGAGAGCTGTCCTGGCTTGGCCCAGGGACCGGGACTCAGGGCTGGTTGCTGATGTACAGGTAGCAGGCCCTGCCTTTGGGGATGGCAGAAAGCCACTGAACCTGATGTTCTGTGTCCAGAGGGAATGGGACTGAAAGCTAGTCTGCCTTCAGAAAGAGTCCTTACATCACAAAAGCCTTTTTGGTTTATCAGTACAAAATTGGACCCACAGGCAATAACAGGTCTTGCCCACAATTTCCCAGTAGAACCATGTGGTCTCTAGGACAGCTCCCCTAGGTAGGCACTGGTACAGACCAGATTGGAATGACCATAGGTTTCATATGAGGCTACCTGTTAAAACTCAGAGGCCTGGAGCTGTAGAGATGGCTTAAAGGAGAAGTGCTGCACGAGGACCTGGGTTCAGATCTCCTGCACCCATCTAAGAAGGTGCACCTTTGAAATTCCAGCACTGAGCTAGGAGAGAGGCAGATTGTTAAACTCCCTAGGCAACCCACCTAAGGAAGGTGGCAAGCTCTGGCTCAGTGAGAGGTCTTGCCTCAGAACATGGGCAGAGAGTGACTGAGGAAGACTTAAAGTCAACCCTCTATTTCCACATGTACATGCACATGTAGACACACATGAACTTTGTCACATATACACATACACTTTGGGCTCAATCAACAGCAGTCCATAGAATGTAGCTCTAAGAGACAGCCCAAGAATCTGTATTTAACTCAAGTCTGAAATAGTCCCTAAATGCTGGCAGGCTTGGCAAGTGCTGCTAACACACCCGTGTGTGTCTAAAACTTCCTGCTCACAGAAGGACTTTGGGTTGGGGGTAGTATATGGAGAGCTTCACAATGAGGAAAGCTCATCGAGTGCTCCTGTACGGTGGAGAGGCATCACTGTTGGGACAGAAATCCATGGTCTGCAGTTCATGGAGGGGATGGGTATTGCCCAGCTCTTGCTATGGATAGGGGAGGGAGGAGCAGGGAGCTAAAGATAGATCCCTCTGTCCGCAATGACCTGGCTCCTACGTGGCAAATCGAAGACTTGAACCCAGCACATTTGTCCCTAAAACATACTTCAACCAGGTGTCACACTATATGACTCCAAACCATAGGGGCAAAATTGGCATTGAGCTCTCCAGTGACCCAACCACCACTGGAAGAGCCAACGGAGGTGGCTGTGATACAGCTGACCCCTATTAGCCGTCTTTAAGGCCACTTGGGGAAAGCCGCATAACCTAAAGGATGTTCAAATCATCTACAAAAAGGAAATACCCTATGTTGTCTTCAAGTTCGGGCTCATGAGAGTCTTTCAGGGTCACTCCTTGACACCCAAAAGCTTTTGGCCTTGGGGGAGTGTGGTAACTAGGAGACAACAGAGTACAGAATGTCGGCTCTCACTGGAGAGAAAGGCAGGGTGGAGGGGCCTCAAGGGGACGTGTGGAGGAGAGAGTGTCATTTTGAGCTAGACTGTCCTACAGATTGGCTGGATACAGGAGAACACCATGGAGATTATTAAGCTGAAATAGCCCCTTGGGTTCTGCAAAACCTCCAAAGAAGGTCCCTGACATCTGAGAGGAAAGATGCCCTCTTTCAAACAAACTGCAGAGGATGAGACACGCTGAGCAGGAGATATGGAGGTAAGCGGTGAGCTTCCGAATGACCCAAGGGCATGTTCTCTACTAAGTGGCACATCTCTGGGGCAGAGTCACCCAGCAGCCAGAGTGAACAGATGCCACTGGGGCCACACAGAAGCCATTGACCTTTTGTTTTCTTTGTACTGAGATAGACCAGAACCGAGAGACACACAGAGGGACCCAACTTTAGGAAGCAGGAGCTGAACAGGCAGATGCATGCCTTGGAGAACCAATACCAAGTCTACACACAGCCTCAGAGCACATCTTAGCCAGTCCTCCAAATGCTGAAAGAGCTACACAGATGGAGTCTCGCTGCCACCCCTGGGAAGCTGAGGACATATGGGCCTCCTCAGACCCTTCAGCATGGGAGTGCCAAGTGCCATGGTGGGAATGTGGCTCAGAGTGGCACTTGCCTTTAAATCCAATGAGGCTGGGAGATGACAAATTCAAGGCTTGCCTGTACTGTACAGCACAGTTTGAGGTCTGCCAGACAGAGCAGAAAGAATTTATCTCAAAATTTACACACACACACACACACACACACACACACACACACACACACGCACACGCACACACACACACACAAAACAACAAAGCTAAGGGCTTGGGGTGTAGCTCTGTGGTAGGCCATGGCAGACCGCTTACCTAGCATGTACAAGGCCCTGTGCTAAATCACTAGTACTCAAAGGGGAAGAGAGCGGACAGCTGGCTTAAAGGAACAGAAGCAAACAAAAGCCAAGGGATTGAAGTTGGAGGACTTTAGAAGCAAGTCCTGCAACTCTCAGTGGACAGAGAAGGAAAGGGAGTTTCCAACTCAGTATACACTCAGTGCAGGGAGAGGAGGCAAGCCCAAGGCAGAGGAAGACCTTTGGAGGGGAGTGAGCCAGCACCTAAACTTGGGCTCACTGCAATGCCAGCCAAGTACAGTAGGAGGGGCTTGAATGGGCTCTGCTGCCAGATGCAGGGGTTAGTACCTGCATTTGGAGAGCTCCCACCCAGACCAGCAGGGGAAGCCCTTGACCCCAGGGAGTGAGTTCCCATCTCTGCTTCAGGCTCATGAAGTCTTTTCCTGACAATGTCTTCTATCCTCCCAGAAGCCTGTGTTAGAGGGCACACACCCTTGGGACACCTCTGCAGTTTAGAATGCTTGCTGGGAGGTGAGAGGTACTGAGGTCAGATGCACTCCTTTTCCCAGGAGGTCAGGGTTCAACTCTCTCAGCCCCCTATTTAGAGGCTGAAAGGGATGAGGGGCAAGGGCAAAGCCATGTTTTCATGCCTGTAATTGTTGTTTGGGGCTTGGGAGCCCATTCCTGCTTACCTGAGCTCACTGTAGGAGATGGGATAGAATCCACACAAGGTCTCCCTTCTAGATATAGTAAATTTCTACCCTAAGCATTTCTGTCATAATCCTGCTGGTTTCATCCACTTTCATGACCTCAGGCCCAGGATCTGACAGCTTCCCCACCACCCAAACAAGGCCTTAGTTCTCACCCCTAAATGCAAAATGAGGAAGCCAGACCCTCCAAGCCTGTCCCAGCTGGTGTATCCTCAAGAGCCACAGCAGTGGTCCAACAGTGAGAGCTGTGTGCACTGAGCAAGTATACAGCAGATTGCGAAGACTCAATATGAAACAGAAATGTAAAACATCTGCCCTATGAACCCAATAGATTATCATTCCTATACACGATCAATGTGAATCAGTGTAGCAGGTCCCAAGAGGGTGTAGTGAGAGCACGGGAGAGGAAGGGCTTCAGAAGAGGGAGCAAGCACTCAGGGTCCTTCAGACACAGACGTCTGGTCTGGCTTTATACAGGAAGCCCAGACTGAAGCAGGCCTCAAAGAGGCCAGTCAGCAGAATTAGGAAAGGGCACTGCTGGATAAGGGCCACAGAGCAAGGTGTGTGAAGGCATAGTGAGGGCCAGGGTAGCTCCAGCCCAGGGCACTGGCAGAGGCTGGTCTGTGATGTGGCTAGGAAAGGAGGTAGTGGCCAGAGGACAGTAGCTACCATGCCAGGCTGACTATGCCAGGTACACAGTAGGCACTTCCAGGAAGATACCAGCCAGAGACTCTTCCAAGGGTGACCAGGTCACCCATATTCCTAGGTCTGTAGTTCTCTGGTAGCTCACCCCCAGCTCCCTTTCCCTTGGGAGAGGACAATTTACTTATTCATGAGCACACACGCACTCCCATCAGGCAGCCAGTTCCCGCACACCTCACATCTAATTATAGCAAAAATTTCAATAATGCTGCAGGGAAACGCCAGGTTTCCAAAGACCCTGATGGTGGGTGTGGGTCCCTTGTCTTCATCTCTGAGCTAGGATCTCCTCCTCCATTCCAAGTGGTGAGCATAGCAGGACCAAGTGAGAGAGGAGACAGTGTAGTCCTACTTCCAGTCACCTAAGCAACGCTGCCTCCTAACATCTGTGAATGGCAATGTCTGCCTGTGGACCAATGCTATACCCTGTGCTATGGCCAGACGCACTGCCTTCCTGGGTCTGCATACCAGCTTCCTCTGGTACCTGCTTCAGGGGAGAAGCAGAGCCCAATAAGCTGGGCCAAGGGTGACAGTTCAGGAACCCAGGAGGTATCAGCTCTACTAAGACTGGATGAGAAGACAGAGTAGAGGAACTGTTGGATGCCTGGCCAGGAAAGAGGGGCTCTGACGATGAAAGAGAATAGGGGTGAGGAGAGATTGGGCTTGGCTGGCCAGTCTGGACAGAGTGAGGAGAGTGGCCATGCTAAGGAGGAGAAGGTCATGTGTGGTCTCTGGGCAAAGGAGACCCAAGGGGAAGGGTGGAGATAATGCAATCGCTGGGAGAGGTGGGGTGGAGATGGAAATAGTGTCAAGTCACACCAAATCTGACCAGCAGATGGTGCCTAGGTGTGAGACCTACCTCTAAGATGCAGAGGTACCATCAAGACCTAGCGCATAACCTTGTCATACCAGCTTAGGAGCTTAGGATCTTAGGCCTTTCTCCCAATCTGTTCAGTTCTGGCACCAAGGCCACAGGGCTAGTCCAGGCATCAGCTACTGTGGTGTTGCATCCTGCCAGGGTCATCTTCCTACAGCCCTCCCAAAGGGTCCACTGTGGAGAGCATCATTCTCCTGCTTAGACTTAGGTGTGTTTAGGCACACCCCAAATGCCCCAAGCACAACTCCAGCTTACGTGCTCTCTTGATAGCCCTGTCTCCTAAAAGGTTGAAGTTGAAGATGTCCAGGAGCTCTGGCCCTCCTGCCCAAAGTGCACTGAGTCAAACTGTCCTGTCACTTAGAAAGTGACTGAAGCAACACATCACCTGGCTGTCACTCCATACTGCAAAAGAACTATATATAGCCTGTGCCACCTCCTTCACTGATGTCAGCTCACTAGCAACCAAGATGGTCTAGTCACTCAGTAAAATATCTCCAGGGCAGCCCCCATGTGCCAGGCACTGGGACTCAGCCATGAAACACTTGTCTCATCTTCGTCTACCTTTAACCTACTTTACAATGGTGAGCCTCAGTTCAGAGGGAGGCAGTGACTTCCCAGAGTCACCTGGGCGATGGCCAAGAATGAGACTTCTCCCTGATGTAGGTGCTGACCACAGCTACTGGCCCCACCCCCACCTACTGTTTCTAGGACACAGAGGTATTGATTACCAGCCCTACCTTGGAAAGGGTTTCTTTTCTTTTTCCACCAAGGCTTTCTGTCCCCCACCACATTTTTTTTTTTAAAAGAATAAACTTGAAGCCATTCCCATGATTAATTACCAGCTGCCTAATGCTCTGCCACTGGCAATTTCTGGAAAGGGAATGAATTACCTTGAAAAACATCCGAAAAGAGAACCCACCGTGAAGGAGAATCAAAAAGGTTACCTGGCGGTCCGTGTGGATTCTTCTAGCTGGACTGGACTGCTGGTAGGCCCCTCTGGAGAGGGGAGCAGGGTGGCTGGCCCTGTCAGGTGCAGCCTGGTGGGGAGTAGGGCAAAGCCTCTGGCTCCAGAGAGCAGTATAGGGAGGCTGAAGAAGCAGAGGTGGAGGTTGCTTTCCTTGCATCTATATAGACCCTACCTGGTCTCTGTCCTCTGACATCACATGTTGCTTAATTCCTACAGATCTCAGTTCAAATCCCCACTCCACCACTTACAGCTCAATGGGGTTTTAAACTGCAGAGCCTCTGGAAAATAAGGTGTTATACAAACCTCCTCTAGGGACTGGGCATGGGTGAGTGTATATTCTAAGTGCACAACCAAGGTACCAGAAGAGCAAAAATTTAGCACCACCAGAGGCTTCTAAGCACTCTGGCCAGCCTGTCTGCCATGATGGTAATGTTAATGCTCACTCTTGATGTAGGGGCTTGGCTAACCTACAGTCGTACAGCTGGGAAGCAGAGATCTGGGGTTCCTGCAGCAGAAAGGGCGCCACAGTCCAGGTTCCCAGTTGTCCTGGTGCTTACCAGCCCCGCCCTGGGACTCCTGGAACACCATACTTCACAGAAAAGCTCCAGTCAGCTGGGCAGGGATCTCCAGTCTCTCAGAGTAGCCCAGGGACATGAGGCCCTGAGACAAAGGCTTCTGAACCCCCTGGATTGAGAGCCAGAGAGCCCAAAAGTAAACAGATTACACAGGTATCGTTGGTGTAGAGCCAAGTGTGATCGACTCTGAAATGCCATCCTGGAATGACACACTAATGTCCTGGAGGCTCTAGACTGAGGCTTGGTCCCATCCCTCTCACGAGCTCCCAGAGGGATGGGTCTAAGCTCTCCATCAGGCCAGGTGGCCTGTTTGTACCCATCCTGGTACTAGCGGGTCCTCAGAGGAAGGGCACGGTGGGGCATGTGTGTGTGTGGGGTCCCTGTGCACATCCCTTATCATGCCACTCCCATTTGACAGACATGTAAAGTGAGGTATAGAGCTCAAGGTTCCAGTGGACAAGTGCCAGAGTCACAGTCTGAGGCTAGCAGTGGTCACCATGGCAGTGAGCATGCCTCTTGGCTGTTCAGGTCACCTTTTGGGGATACCCATGTTCCATTGATGTTCAGGGCCACCATCGTGCGCATAGTGTTCCTGTGCCGAGGCTGGGAATGTCAGGCCTGCATCCCAGCACTCTCTACTCTGTCTCAGCAGTTATTTGAGAAACATCAAGCCAGAGGCCATGGAGCAGAAGCTTGAAGGGAACACTTGTCGGGACACAATGATATCCAGCAAAGGTGGTGGTACTGGACCCCACTGTGAGGGCTAAGAAGACCGAGCATGGCTCAGACTACTAGAAGGTCCCCCACCCCCAGCCCCACCTCTGGAAGCTATAAAGCAGTAATGTGCACCTACCTCAGTGAGCCGAGAGTCACTAGTGTTCCTGTGCTGGCCAGTTACTTACAGCCCTTCCACTTCACTCAAGGTCCATCCTCCTGCAAAGAGAGGGCGTGGTTAGTGTGTCCAGCTCCTGCAAGGCCCCACAATGCTGAGCACACGGCCACAACTGATACCAGAGAGAAAGGTTAGGCAGGCAGAAGAAGCTGACAGGCAGGAGCCACAAGGGGTGTGTCATGGGGTGAAAGGCAGGACCAGACACTCCACCTCTGTAGACTTCAGCCTCCCAGTCCAATGGATCTCCATCCCCTGCCCCTCTCTCTCCTTCTAGAAGATCCAAGAGGAAGTGGTGACACTCCCTCATTCAACAAACATGGCATGGGTGCCCAGGCTGTGACAGTGGTTGACTGTTGTTGAACACTAAACCTCAGTAGTATCTTGTGTAGAGAAGAAGTGCGGGACCTACCCCACAGACACTCAAGGGGTGGAGAATGTGAAGGATGAACCAGAAAGGTAGGCCAAGGTTCAGGGAACAGTACCTGTGTAGATGGAACAGTAGAGGCAACGTTTCTAGATTGTGTGGAGGTATAGAGGTAGAGAGAATGTGAGGCGTGAGCTTCTGGCAGAGAGGAAGGGAGGGTAGGGGTGTGTAGCAACGGGCAAAAACAATTAGAGGGAGAATGATCCCAATCCCAATTTGGGAAGAATTCCCATGGCTGCTGAGGGAGAAGAACTTGGATGAGAAAAAAGCTAGGGAGACCAGCCGGGGATTGCTCCAAGATCTTCGAGGGCAGGGCAGATCTGCAGAGCGGTTAGCTCTGCTGGTAGCATGGTAACATGGGGTAAGGTTACCATGGTAAGGCTACTTCGTGGTCTCTGGCTGCCCCCCCCCCCCCACTGCCCTGGGAGCTCATAGGTACCCAGGAGGCTCTCTGGTAGGGTGAGAGATGCAGACCCCCATCCACTTCAGGTTCTGGCTCTGGGAAAGCAGTTCTGTGGTTGGAAGCAAGTGTTGCACCTCCTTGAGGTCTGCTTGCCTTGGAGTCCTAGGAATGCATCAGGCTCCAGGGTGGCATGCCTCTCAGAGCAGGCCTGGCTGATAGTGGGACAGAAGGTGCCAGCCCTGCATGCTAGCTTCTACTCCTGCCCAGCCCAGGCTCTCTCACTGCCCAGCAGGCACAGCTGCCAGAGACTCCTGAGCTCTGAGGTTTAGGGTCTGGCCTCTAATCAGAAGAACTTGGTTCAAACCCCAGGTTCACCCTATCTTTAAATATGTGTGTCTGGCATATAGTTCTTAAACCTCCCTGCTTGTTTCTTCAATTGTAAGAACATAGGTGCATGTGTCCCTATGAGACACAGATTGTGTAAGGCAGTGTATATAGGGTGTGGACCCTTGTCTACTAGAGGGGACAGGAATCACCCTGTAAGGACCAGTGCAGGGTCCTATACAGCAGAGTCCCAGAGCCACCAGCCAAGGCAACGGGTCACCTCTTAGACTCTGGCTCTGAAAGTCCCTCTACTTTAAGAACATAAAATAGTCCTTGGTTTCTATAGCTGCAATGTTCCATTTTACAGAGGAGAAAACTGAGTACCAGAGTTTCATACACAGCAGCCACTGGGCTGGGCTGGGCTCGGCTGGGCAGGGAATGGGCCTCTTGCCTCCTGCCACCCACAGCACAGGCGTTTCCTGAAGTCTAGTTGGCCAGCAGAGCCGCTGACAAAGAGAAAATGATTATTTTGGCAGTGGAGACAGAAGCCGGAGTGGGAAAGGCCTTGCTCATTTGGTGGGTGTTATCCAGGCCTTAAGGCTGCATGCCTGCCAGGCCTGCTGCTCAGGGTGCACGGCTCTCACTCGGGCACCTGGCTCAGCACAGACACATGCCCCCATCCCCTGAAGCCCGTATGCACAGGGGCAAACAGGCTGGAGAGGAAAGCGGGGCAGGTGGAGGACACTGAATTTGAGCTCTGGCCTGGGTCAGGGGTATGAGCCTGCATTGTATCTGAAGAGACAGGAGCTGGAGACTGGCGTTTATTGAATCCATACTGTGGGGTCACGATGGCTGGAATTAGCTTCAGAAAAATGCTCTTTAATTTATGTTCCAGGCCCAGAGAAGTTCCCTCACTGTCTAAGGTCAAGCAGCTACTACAGAGTTAATAAACGTAACAGCCTGGCCCTGGAAGTCATTGAGTAGCCCTGCTCAGGCCCCTCACCCTACAGAAGGAGGCTCAGGTAACCAGGAGCCTGCACGAGGCTATGGACACAGCAGAGACATGAGGCCTGACCCACTAAGTCCTGCTAGTGTCCTCTGCTCTGGCTCCCAGCCTGCGTGAGCTTGGACACCTAGGGAGGCTAAGGATAGAAGACAAGAGGTAACTTGTCCTTGGCTGCTCCCAGACAGTACAAACCGCAGGGTAAATAGCAGGTCTGAGAGGCACTGTTTTCTTCCTCAAAGGCCTTTGGTATCACGGAGGGTTGTGGGCAGTAGGAGCTCACCCTGGTTTCCTGTGGATGGAGACCCACGGGGAGTGGGGGTGAGACTCCAACCACAAGGCAGCTTCCACCAGTGACAGAGAAGGCCATACAGAGCCACACCCATCTTGATGAGCAGGATTCCAAAGCTCCAGACAGGGAATGTGGTTGTGGGAGGTTCCATCACAGTGAGAGAGTGAGCATACCCTGGTCGGTCTTGCACAAGGCAGAGATCACTTGGGGATGGAACTGTCCCAGGGCCAAGATAGAGTCCCTCAACCACTGCCAATTTACTATCTTCACCTATTCCAGGGATCCCCAGGAAGAACTGGGGGTTGTTTTGGTGGAGACTACGAATTGGAACCCTGGCTTGGTCTCTGTGGTTAAGTCCGGGTTTTTTTCTATTTACTGCTGGGTCCTCCTGAGCAAGTTATTCAGCCTCTCTCAGCCCCTATCTCCTTCCTAAATAAGGGATACCGTTTGCTCAAGCTAGTCATCTGGAAGGCGGGCTCCAGGCTGGTATGGATCTTGGCCTAAGCATGAACATACCCAGACCAAAGGTAGGTAGATAGTCCTTACAGGGTGTGGGGTAGTCTGGTCTGCAACCCCGAGAACTGAGCCAGACAGAAGGTGCTCACAAGATGTGGGGGAAGAGTTCTGAGAATGGCGGACACGGCACCTTTGGTAATACAGAACTGCTCCGGTGGGCACAGAACCTCTAATCACATGGGCTCACCCATTCCCAGAACTGGTACAATGACAAGAACGTCCCCCCCCCCCAACTTTTGGTGGTCGATCTGGATAGAAAAGTTGTCCTACCCCTATTTTACAGGGACCCGATGCTGCAGATATGCCAACGGCTGGGGGTGAGGAATGGGTCCCCCTTGGACCCACCCAGACTCTTCATGGGGACAGGGACTTCCTCACCTGGGAGATTTGCTCTGACACATCCCCTGAGGTGACCCTGAGCCCAGGCCATAGTTTCTCCTTGGAGGCTGGGGCTGGCTCCAGAAACAAGGCAAATATTTACCCCAGATGGTTATCCAAACCTTATCTGAAGCTCTGCCTCCTGCATTCTTGGAATACATGTTCCCTGACCTCACACTCACTGAGCCGAGCTGTGGCTTGGGGGTCTGGGCAGGGATAGCCTGACTCAGGCTCCAGAGCTGGGGGAGCCAAGGTCTGCTGGCTGGGAGGCCAGAGCTGCCTCCAACCTTCCCCATGTGTGCGCACAAAGGATGTTCCAGGATGTTCTTGGAGAAGTGCACACTGGCAGGAGCCACCCACAGCCCTACCACAGACTTCTGCCCAGTGGCTAGCTTTGCCCAGAAAGGGGTATAGATGAGATCTGTGTTGAAAGCACTGGAACGTATGATTCAGGGTGAGTGACAGAAAGCATATACTCACAAGGACACAGACAGACAGACAGACAGACAGACAGACAGACAGACACACACACACACACACACACACACACACACATACACACACACACACACACACACAGAGTGTAGCCCAGTCTGCTACCAAAAGGATCCTCCCATCTGCTGGCCCTTCCTCAACAACTCTATGAGCTCCCTCTCAGCCCTTAGCATGGTCCTGGGTACCATAATGGAAGGTCCAATTAAGCAGACCTGAAGTTGCACATCCCAAAGTGAAAGCCTTTGGCCAAAAGCAGCAGAATTTTGAGGTCCAACCTGACATTGCACTTTCAGCATTTCTGTCATTGTCCCATGGATCCTGGCTACCTTCACTCACTGAAAGACCACCTGCATATTGCTGTCTTCACAGAGGTGTCCCTCCCTGCCAAAGACTTTTTCTAGAGCTTCCAGAACATTTAGAACACCCGGTGTTTCTTTCTCTTTGCATAATTAGAGCTGGGCAGCTATCTATATTTTGGGCCATGAAGGCCACAAGGAAGGACTTGGCTGTCCTCATTCCAGGCAGGGTGGAGTTGTAGCATGGTTGGGAACTACTCAGCATTTCAAATCAGATTCTGCAGTGGCCTCCAGAAGCAGGTGACAAACAGGTGGGCTGGTGGCTTGGGTTGGGAACTCATGGGCAAGGATGCCTAAGAGTGATCATTAGGCCTTTGGTCTAAGAACTGCTCACAGATTCTCAAGCAGCCCAGGAAGCCTGTTGTAGAGCCCTGCCCTGCCCTGCATCAAAGCTGAGCCAGGTCCTCTGACCAGGGAGCCAGAGATGGGGCAGGAGCACTGGGCTGACCTGCTGAGCAGGTGACAACTGCAGACCAGGGGAGTTACCTACCTCCTGGGCCCTCAGAGAGGTCTCTGAGTACCAGGGAATATTCCAAGCTGTTCTTGAGACATGTACATTGGCAGGAACCACCCATAGGAGAGAGACATCCTATGAAACTCAGGTTCATACTCTAGAGCCATCAGGAACCCAATGATATGGTACTGGAGGAGGGTCACTGAGCTGTCAACTAACTAAGCATTGTCATCCACTCGGTTTTCTCTCTCAGGAATTTCCTTCTTTTCTTTAGGAAATGACTCAGGATACCACGTGCAGGAGAGAACCTGAAGCCAAGGAAGGCAAAGAGCTGAAAGTTGGCATTCGGCAGCTTCTCTGCATGACAGGGTGCTCCTGCTTCCATTTTGAGATGAAGTGTGATGGCAGGTGATAGATGGTTCCAGGGTATTTGAGCAGGTAGGTGTGTATGTGTGTGTGTGTGTGTGTGTGTGTGTGTGTGTGTGTGTCTGTCCATCCATCCATGCATCTAATCAGTCCATCCATCATCCATATGGGGCTAGGCTTGGAGGCACACCACCTTGGGCTTGGGATGAGTCTATCAGTATAGGGTACCTCCTGGGACAGAGTGCCAGGGCTGAGGCTGTAGCTCTTAGAGTATCAGGGAAAGGGGCACCTAGATGCATGAGACAGAGGCTCTGACTAATTTCATCCCTGCAGCCCTGCCTTGCTGTGGTTTGAGTGACCCAGCACCATCTTGCAGAGAGCCTTGCTGGCCAGAAACTCCTTGCTCACCCTGAAGATTGTTCCCAGGCCCAATGGGGGAGGGGTGTGATTCTGCCCATCTTACCTAACACTCAGAAGTGCACTGACCATGGGGCACACACATGGCTTTCTGATCTTTGCACCTGCTACTCTAGCTTCTGAATGTGGGGCTTGTCCAGAGAAAGGAAAGTCCTACCCAAAATCAAACAGAGTAAAAGAGAGGCCTAAAGTTAGAAGTTGGGCCCTGGATAAGGACTGACTTCCCTCTCCTGAGTTCTGCAGCAGATCCCACCAAGAGCAAGAAAGCCCCCACGTGTCACGGCCAGCCCCCCTAAGCAGCAGAGGCCCACGGCTCTGGTATGTGGCTCCTCATAAGGGGGGGAAGGGACAGGGCTGCCTCTCTCCAGTCCATCAAAGAATCACTTTTTCCTTTGACCCGGCTCAGAACACATGACAGACAGCATTGTGTGACTAGATGGGGACTTCATCTCTGCCACTTCCTGAGCTATGTGGTGCTGGGCAAGGAACTTCTTGAGGACTGCTTTCTCAACCATAAGAGGGCGGTCCTTGAGAGCCTTCCTGCACTGTGGAAGGACATCATGCAATTCTGCCGCAATGCTAAGAGATGCTTAGCACGATATTTACTACAGCTGTAATAGGTACAGAACGAGGGCCCCGTTCAGTGGAAGGCCCAGACACTAATCACAGAAATAGAGATACAGTCCCTTCTATGGCTGCCCCAGGGGCAGGTCCAGAATGTCTGTATCAGGGTTCCTGGAAGAAGGGCCCACTTCCCTTTCCACTGGATCAGCCACAGGCTCTAGACAACCTCCAGACACGCACTGGGCAGCGATTCCCTTTTGTGCAGGCCATTGTAACATACTTCAAGGATGCCACAGCTACCTCTCCTTTTCTAGGGGCCATGGTCTTGCTCAGAAGGGCACCTGGTCCAGGGTGGCCAAAAT
This sequence comes from Mastomys coucha, assembly GCF_008632895.1. Classification (NCBI taxonomy): domain Eukaryota; kingdom Metazoa; phylum Chordata; class Mammalia; order Rodentia; family Muridae; genus Mastomys; species Mastomys coucha. The sequence continues at coordinate 12,314,292 of NW_022196915.1, read as the reverse complement.
ATGGGTCTTGGAACTCACACAGGAACTTTTCACTTTCAATGCTATGGACCATAAAAGAAACTTTATCCCTTGGCTTCGCTTGCCACCACTCTCCCCAGCTGCTGACCTGGGGATGCTCAGGAGGGGCACCTTCCCCCTACCTCTGGGACCTTCAACCTGCAGCATTAACAGCCTGACAGAAACTCTGAGAACAGCACTGTAGGTCCTTAGTCTGAACCTGCCATCTTATACAGGGGGAGGCAGGAACACAGATGTATGGGGAGGCCCAAGGCCAGAGCCCAAGTCAGAACTGTTTGTGTTCTCTCTCTCTCTCTCTCTCTCTCTCTCTCTCTCTCCTGTCTGTGTAGGGGGATAGGGAGCAACTAAGGAGCCAGAGAGCCAATCTTGACCCACAAATAAACAGCTGGTCCTTCTTCAGTCTCCTCATCTGGAGCCATCGATGGATTAAGGCCTGGATGAGTTGGCTTCAAACGCATGAGTGGTACAAGAAGTTCAAGCTCTGGGGACTGTGTGTTCTCTATGACTTCCACAGCCAACCCCAAGCAGTCACATTCCTTACCAGGCAGGCATCCCTTGAGGACACTGGCCACATGTGCTTGGAAGTAGCATCTGGAGCCCAGGTTTATAAACTCCAGACAAAGGAAAACCCTGTTCTTGTTAAGGCCTAAATGTCACCCAGGCCTGGCTCTCCTGTGGCCTCAGTCTATATGGACCTGAGCCTCAGTTTCCTCCAGGGTGTGACAAGGAGAGGGAAGGTATTAATGGGGATCCAGCCTTCTCTCTACGGGTGGCCAGTGAGTCTGTCAGAGGAAGCTGAAGGACTAAAAGGAAAGGGTCCTTGCACTTAACCCCACAGTTTGTCCCGAGGCACGTCACCAACTCAGCTTTCCCCACTGTGCGCACCTTGTTTGGTCAGTGCTGGAGTTTGTGTCCAGCCTTTACCTTTCACCATTTCCTAACCTGGTGCATCTGCCTCCCATTCCCTGAAGTTTCTAGCTGGCCAATGGCTGGCAAGGAGGGATGATGTTTACTTAGTGCCCAGGTGGCTGGGCAAACTCGAGGAGACTAACACTCAGCAGGGTGCTGGGCAGAGAAGGGCATCCCTGATCTGCTTTATTGTGCACGGCCAGAAACTAGCTAGGCCTGCCTTCCTGGGCACCCGAGGCCCAGTCCTGGAGGGTGCCAGTGTGTTTCAGCTTCTGCATCTTCCTGCACCAATTATGGATGTGACGTCAATTCATCCATCCCTGGGCTAGGGCACACCCATTATGAGTTGCCTCCCTGTCCTGGAGGTTCTTATGATCCTTAGGAGCATGCCAGCCAGGCCTGCTTGCAGGCATAAGGTGCCCTTCTCTGAAGAAGCTGGGATTCCCCCCTGTTCTTTCAGGGGAGGCTCTCATCCCAGCAATTTGAAGGCAGTGGTAGGGTGAGGAGCGACACCCTCACCTGTCTATTCATCCTTAGGACTGACAGGACACACACCCTGGGGGCCTGGAAGGCACGAAGATATCACTTGAAGTGAGTAGTCTGTTCATGCCGCACTAGCACCTAATATTAGCCTTGCAGACACTCCAATATTACAGTCTGAATATGTCCTCACAGTCTCTGTGTTCATGGCTTGGAGGTGGAGCCCTCATGATAGCATTAGTGGTGTCACAGAAGAGCTCAGTCTTGCTATGCCGCACCCTCTACCTCACTGGGAAGCTCTCAGTAGATGCTAACACTCTATACTAGGACTTCTCAGCCTCCAGAATTGGGGGCCAAATAAACTCCTATTTCTTCTAAACTATCTGGTCTCAAGTAGTTTGTTATAGCAACAGAGACAGAGCAAGGCAAGGACTTAGCTGGACACAAAGAAGCAGCGGAGGCTTCAGTGTTACGGGCTATGTTTGGATTAAAGACAGTCAGCGGACACATGGTGCTTACTGCCCCACCTCAGGCCTAGTCTAAAGATACTGCTGACACATATGAGCCCACTGTGAACACATTATACCCCCCACACACACTCAAAGCAATTCTGTGAGGTGGGATTGGCATCCTCATTGCACAAATGAGAAAATATGGGCTCAGGTACTGGAGGCTACTAGCTTAGGGTCAGAAAGTGACAGTACTGGACTCAGAACTAGCTTTAGGCTCTGTGAGCTGAGTCCACAGGACTATCATCCCAGAGCTTTTGGGGAGAGTAGAGAGGACAGCCACCAGAGGCTACCCCAAGCAGAAGTGCCCAGTCTGCTTCAAGTCACACCCAAGGGCCTGTCTTTACTGGTCTGAGTCCATTATCACTCAAAACTGTCTGGAGTCTCCCATGAGGCCAGGGCTGAGAACTCTCAAGTGCCCATGGCCACTCCATTCCACTGTGAATAGATCTCAGGGATCGAGGGCACCACACCAGGTTAGGGGACCCTGGGGCCTGGAGCCAAGCCTCCAGATTCTCTGACCTGGGTTGTTTTGAGCTTTTGGACAAAGCATTGTCCCATCCAGAGGAGCATCCCACATATGTGGGTGAGAAGAGGCAGCCAGCAGAAGAAGCCAGCCCAGCATGTGTCTGATGACACACAAGCTTAGCAATATTGACTCATAACCATCCATCCTGTGACTCCACCCACAACCAGTACTTCTGGGTTGTACCCAAAACTCGGTGTAACAGCCAGAGTACCTCCCGGAACGAAGAGAGAGCCACGGCTCTCTCTCTCTCTCTCTCTCTCTCTCTCTCTCTCTCTCTCTCTCTCTGTGTGTGTGTGTGTGTGTGTATGTGTGTGTGTGTGTGTGTGTGTGTGTGTGTATGTAACAGTGGGATCCACCTAGGGGTGGGTAGGGCAGGGAGACATCCAAAGGAAGAAGTGAGGGGCATGGTGTCAGCCCTGGACAACCACTCCAGTCCACAGACCAGTCAGTGGCCCTCCGGTGCTGGCATCTGCTCAGATCAACTTTGTCTCCTCATGACTCAGGGGCCCTACGCTCAGTGCACATGCAGGCTTCTCACTGCCAACTTCTCTTCCCAAGAACCCATGACTCCTCAGTCTAAGAACGTCAGGGGCACTGTATCATCTTCAATCCACACGTCTGTTCCTGGGAAGGCTCTGGTCTCCTTGGTTGGATTTGTAGGGAATCACCCAACACCACCAAGCAACGACAAAGGCTCTGTGAGGCCAGGCTGACAGAGTGGATGCTGAGACTGAGGGGCCTCTGTGTTAGGCACTTCCCCTCTGCTCATTAACAGGTACATGAGTTCAAGCCGCACCCCCCAGCCCCCATCTCCCTTAACCCTTCCATATCTCAACCCACTTTCCTTGGAGTCCTGCCCCACTCCTTGGCAGCCTTAGGACCAGACACACTGAACTGGGCTGGTGCCTCTCAGCTTGAAGAGGTGTCTCAGGCCTCTGCCAGGAGGGAGGAGAATGGGTTAGAGGACCTTCTCACGGCACACACAAAAACACACATACACACATGCACACACGCACTCACACACACTCACATAGACACATACATGTACAAACATATGTACATACATACACACACTCTCACACATGCCTACACATACACACTTATACATACTTTCTCTTACACACACACACTTAAACACTCACATGTACATACTTATACACACACATACACATACTCACACAGGCACACATGCCTACATGCATATGTACACATTTATATACATACATAAACACATACTTACATATATATGCATACGTATACATACAGACATACATGCCTACACGTACATTTATACACATATACTCTCTCTCTCTCTCTCTCTCTCTCTCTCTCTCTCTCTCTCTCTCTCTCACACACACACACACACACACACACACACACACACACACACACACTGACCTGACACCCCTGCCTATGAAAGGTAGAGCTCAGACATGTTCCATCTGCTGGGCTGGAAGATGGAAAGAGGGCCCTCCTCATCCTCCGGGATGTGTGAGGGGCCTGTGAGTGGTCACCCAAGTCCAGCTGTTCTCACCACTCATTAGCTCATCCTCTGCCAAGGGTTTTATCTCACTGATTGCTTATGCTAGGCAAAGTTGTCTACTCGTCCCTGGCTTTTTACAGATGATACCCAGAACGGACAAGTGACTTGCTGGCGGGGACCACCAAACCAGTAGCAGATCCTGGACAAAGACTCTGAAATCTGGGCTTCTGGTGCACAGACCTGCCCTGAGGTTTCTCCCATGGGCCTGAAGGCCAGTGGTTGTCTGAAGGAGCCCAGTCATGCACATGTAGGGTGAGGGCTGGTGCAGGGAGAGAAGCCTCTACTCATGGGACAGCGTGGGAGGAGGGAGAGCAGGTCAGGGCCAGGGCACGCCTTCCTTTCTCAAGAGGGTAGGATTCTTGGTGGTGGCTCCCACGGGAATAGGAGACGCTTCAGTCGGGAAGCTTGGGTGGGCCAAGGTAGTGCTTGGGTAGGGCTTCCTGTGGGGGTGACCCGTGTGCCTGTGGCCCTGGGGACAGGACACGCTTCATTGTACTTCATCCCTGGGCTAGACCCATCCTCCCACTTCCCCTGGCTTCCTGTCCCATCAATTCCACCGGGCCCAGGGGAGAGGGAGGGCCTCAGAGGCCGCTTCATAAGAGCTGATGTTTTCTGGAGGTGTGGCGGACTAGGAAGCCTGGCGGGCTTGGCCACCATGGCCTCTGACCTCTGAGTCTCTGACCATTTGGTTTACAGGATGAGGCCATGATAAAAGTACCACTCAGTTTCTTCCCTGGGCATATAACCTTGGATATGGCTGGACAGGGCCTTTGGGAATTGGCTTTGTCTAGTGCTGACAGGTCAGACCACCTGAGTAGTGTGCAGGGAAAGGCCCATGGAGTCACAGATGCACAGCTGACTCTAGCAGTGTAGGTGACTCCAGGCTATTCTCTATGGCTCACAGGAGTTGGGGCTGTATCTACCCAGGCATGGAGTACAGTAAAAAAGGATGTTGGTGGCCTGCCCTGGGAGCTTGGGAGATGTAAACACAGCCCCCAGGTCCCCTGGCTCCTCACTGATTCCCCCAGTCAATGGGAGGAAGCTGTGTTGGCTCTTCATCAACTGCTAGACAAAAGAGTAAGCAAGTCCTCCTGGTCGGCCTCTAGGCCCACAGCTCTCTTCTGTTTAGTGAGAGTGGGAGGGACCAGGGCTTCCCTGGAACCCAGTTCTCCTGATTGTACATGGTAGCCCAAGTACCTCCCAATCAAGGGTTAGCCCCAGCAGGCCTCCTGGCCCTGGATATCCTGACAGGCGGGAAGGTACCTCTGCTAAGCTTTGGCAGAACTGATATGAGCCACACACTGGCTGCCAGTTGTAGACAAGGGGCCTGATTAGACAGTTGGGACTTCGGAGGCAGGAAGCTTGGGAGGGGCTCAGAGATGCTGAAGGCCAATGGTCTGTGGCCTCAGACAAGTGGGGTGGAGGATAGAGGTCAGACTTCAGCCTGGCAGGTGGCCAGCACACTAGAACTACCAGATGACTGTGGGCAGCGGAAGCCCAACCTGGAGGCCCAGATGGCAATGTCGGCTCTAGACTTGTTACTCTGTGCCCACCCAGCTCAGCATAGTCACATGCGACTGGTAAAATGGCCGCCACAGGCTACACCCCTGTAGATTTTCTCTGCACAGAGGCTCCTTATTTATCTTCCTCATGCTGAATATTGTATCCTTAAATGTTATCAGGGCAAAGTCTGGTGATGCCCTGCAAGCTCTGAGGTGGCCCTTGGTACCTCCTCATCTTGACACCCAGTACTGAGGGTCCTTCTCCTTCCCAGAGCCCAGGTCGCTGTATCTCAATTCCTATACACAGCTGCTTCTTCTAACATGCCTTACCTTCCTGACCCCTTTGGCCTATCTGGGAGGCTGCCATTGATTTGGCCACTAATACCTTTAGGGCTTGATTTCCTGGAACACAGGTCTGGCAAGGACACATGCCAAGAAATGTTTGTCAAAGTAAGGAGAGAGGGAAGAGTCAGCCAAGAAGGGGACGTAGACAAGAACACAGGTAGCTCACCAAATAGGACTCCCTCACTACCCAGTGGCAAGTACAGTTCTTCTTCTCCTTCTGGGCCTGGGCAAACAGCATGGTTCCTAGAAAGACTGGTGAACATGGCAAAGACCAAGCCAGGCCCATTTCAGGGCTGTCTTGTCCTGCCTGGAGGGTTCATAGAAGTCCCCAGATGTTCAGAGGCCATCTTGGCCTGCATATCTGTCAGCTGCATGCAGCTGCTCTGGCTCTACCTCTCTGGAGGAGAAGGGCCCCTCCGCAGCTGGAAACACCTGCTCAGTCCTCGGTCCTCGAGGAATACAAGTCTCTTACCTGCCTTACTGAGCTCTGACTGGGGCTTCGACATCCTGAGCCCCAGGATGGGAGGTCAGACAGGGCAACTCATGACAAGATCATAGGGTCCTACCGTGGAAGGGGATTGATCTCAGTTCTCCAACAGGAAGGAAACATGTCCGATATGGGGCTCCCCAGAGGTTCTAGAGAAAGTCTTTACCTCCACAGACCGGGACTTGACACACAGTAGGGACTTAACACACATTCGTTGGCTTTCTGGGTATGTGTCAGGCTACAAGAGTTGGAGGCGGCTTTCATATACTACCCCCATCTCTGGCTAGGATGTCGCCTTTTGGAGCTCTGCCTTGCCAGAGCTGCCAGCCTCTCTGTGTCGGGGCTGGGAGGGTTTCTGCGGTCAGATGGATGGTATAAGAGCAGGCTGGAGAGTCTGCTGGAGAGGATATATACAGGGCTGGTCCCAGCCTGGGAGCTCTAACCCCTGGCTCAGGGCCCTCCACTGTTCTATAGCTCCTGTCCTCTGTCCTTCGCTACATGGCAGTCTCCTTGCTTCAGCTGGCCTGAACTGCTTACTTAGATAAACAGGGGAAAAAGCAGCCACGTGATGGTCAAGGTTCCCTTGGTCTCACATGCATGTAGGCATCCACAACCACACATTGTGAGTCAGGTGGCAACAAGGCCCAACGGGGCAGGCTGGGCCAGCTCAGGTTTCTGAAGGACAAGTGACCGGTGGCCTTTGCTCACTTTGCTCTTTGCAAACGTTTGTTTTCTGCTTCCTGGCCATGCTGGATGGGAAGCCAGGACTGTGTGGTACACGGAGCACAGGATGGGGAGGGGCACATGCCCACCCAGGCCTCTGTCTGCTGTTTTCCTTCCTCCCTTTGCCCGCCAAGGGCAGACACATGCCAGGTAGCCCCTCTGGTTTCCAGCAACTCTCAAATAATGAAGAATTCCAGAGCCAGGGCTGAGGATGAACTCAGGGCCCAGAAAGGAAGCCTTGGGGGCTTGGCAACAGTGTGTTAGTTTCATAGCTGGACTCCATGGCATAACTTTGGGGTTGTTAGAGCTTGCCACCTAGCAGCAGCTACACCTCTAGCTTTGTGCTTTACTTGCCAAAGTTCCATGGGACAAAGTCTCAAGAGTCTCTCTCTCTCTCTCTCTCTCTCTCTCTCTCTCTCTCACTCTCA